>NW_028317917.1:0-300000 GCF_062004578.1 Staurois parvus | reverse complement strand
AAGCAGAAGCGTAGTCAGTAAACAAGCCAAAGGTCGGGAACAAGTGGTTGCATGTTGGGATCAAGATTGTCCTAAGTGATCAGATAGGGAGTTGTCTAGCATCCCAGGCAGTTCAGCAAGAAGATCTACTTGCAGCAGAGGTCGTGGGTTCAGATCCTGATCCTGACAGTGATAATACATGTGCATAGCAGGGGCGGACTGACAACTCATGGGGCCCCCGGGCAATAGGGGATCATGGGGCCCCTGTGTCCTTGCCCAAACTCAAAGCCTATGAAAAAGGTACCAGGGGCATCTCATGGGGCCCCCTACTGACCCCGGGCCCTCGGGTAGTGCCCCAGTTTCCAAATGGTCAGTCCGCCCCTGGTGCATAGCTATTTATAGGTGAAGTTGGTCCAGGGAATATCCGATTGCCTCTCAGGGGATCAGGAAGGAATTGTTTCCCCTGCAGGAGGAGATTGGATCATGCTTTGCTGGTTTTTTTGCCTTCCTCTGGATCAACTGTGGGTGTAGGATTAGAACTTTTTTTTTAATGGTTGAACTGGATGGACTTTTGTCTTTTTTCAGCCAGACTAACTATGTACGCAACTACTGAGCTAACAAAGGATGGAGTAGGCTTTATGCTTGCACCACTCTTCTAAGCTGAGAAAATGGAGCCATTGTTGTTATTTAGGAGTGATCTGCTCCTTGCTTTGTGTTTGCGGCACACACCACAGAGAAGAGTGGAAGCTGGAGCCGCATGCCGATTCATGACCATCCCTTTGGGGCTCCCACTTCCCTCCACTCAGCTCAGTGCAGGCGGGAGAGGGCTAGTAACTCTGCAGGCTCTGCTCATTTAGTCCAGTCGCTGCACGAGCAGGGAGAGGGATGTGAGCTGTCTGCTGACAGTTCAGATCCCTTACGCTAGGTCTGCCATGCTCCCTTCCTTAGGTAAAGACCCTGCTCCAGTTTGTGGGTTGCACTGCCAGACCTGAAGCCGGTCCATTTCTTAGTTAATATGGTGCATGCCAGGCTCCTGCACCATTATAGTGCAGGAACCTTAGATAAAGCAGAACTATAGTCCCCTTCAGTCCAGTGATGCAGAGCTTCCTGCATGCCGCTGACATCTTCAGGTGCCCAGCTTCTGGGTCTCGATCACCAGCAGGGCCGGATCTAGGGGGGGTGCTGGGGTGGGCTGTGCCCCCCAAGATTTTAGCTGTGCCCCCTGGTCTCTGAGAGTGCATGGGCCAATCGGATGCAAACAGTTGATGTAAGGAGGCACTCTGGTGGGGGGGGGGGGGGGGTAACTGGTCATATATAAAGGGACACTCGGATGGAGACATCTGATGCAAAGGGGTACTCTGATGGTAAAAATTGATCATATATAAGGGGGACTCTGATGGGGACCCTGATGTAAGGGGGACTCTGATGGGGACCCTGATGTAAGGGGGACTCTGATGGGGACCCTGATATAAGGGGGACTCTGATGGGGACCCTGATGTAAGGGGGCAAGTGGATGGGAACCCGATCTAAAGAGGGACTCCTGATGTTAAGGGGACACTCTGATAGGGACATCTGATATAAGGGGGCACTCTGATAGGGACATCTGATATAAGGGGACACTCTGATAGGGACATCTGATATAAGGGGGCACTCTGATAGGGACATCTGATATAAGGGGGCACTCTGATAGGGACATCTGATATAAGGGGACACTCTGATAGGGACATCTGATATAAGGGGACTCTCTGATAGGGACATCTGATATAAGGGGGCACTCTGATAGGGACATATGATATAAGGGGGCACTCTGATAGGGACATCTGATATAAGGGGGCACTCTGATAGGGACATCTGATATAAGGGGACTCTGATAGGGACATCTGATATAAGGGGGCACTCTGATAGGGACATATGATATAAGGGGGCACTCTGATAGGGACATCTGATATAAGGGGGCACTCTGATAGGGACATCTGATATAAGGGGGCACTCTGATAGGGACATCTGATATAAGGGGGCACTCTGATAGGGACATCTGATATAAGGGGGCACTCTGATAGGGACATATGATATAAGGGGGCACTCTGATAGGGACATCTGATATAAGGGGGCACTCTGATAGGGACATCTGATATAAGGGGGCACTCTGATAGGGACATCTGATATAAGGGGGCACTCTGATAGGGACATCTGATATAAGGGGGCACTCTGATAGGGACATCTGATATAAGGGGACTCTGATAGGGACATCTGATATAAGGGGGGGCACAGGTTCTGTTTAATCATTCTATTCCATTGACAGCCTAATACATAATAGTGTTTCCCACGTTGTGACACTTTGACAGGCTGTCATTGGCTCACACACACTGTTGACATTCTGCCCCCTGACTTTTTTTACTGCCCCCCCCCCAGATCAGAGAGGCTAGATCCGGCCCTGATCACCATCTGCTTTCCTTGGCCGGGCTGAGGTGACATCATTCCTGCCCATGTGCGGGAGTTCGTTCAGCTTCGGCATTGCCGGAAGTGTTGCCTTCTGGGCTCCTTTAGGTGGCTGATGGGCTGCCTATTGGATAAAGAGTCCAATGGCCAATAGAAGGAGTGCACACAGCAGGACCATCACTGGCAGGATCTCCAGGCCACCAACTTTGCAACAGATTCACACATTTTTTTAAAAAAAATTGTAAATGATGAGAAATGATGGCAAAACCCACCGAAAGCAAGATTTGGGTTTACAGACAAATCCTGGAATTGGGCTTTATGTCACCATTTTCCTTTTTTCCTGCATGGACAAGGGAAAGCGTGACCTTAAATTTCCAGGCGGCAATCGGTCACATGGTCCCCAGTTGCACCATTATCCTGCAAGGTGGAGCCTGCTAAGAAAATCCATGACTATTGCACCAGAGATAGGCTCGTCCACTTCCCCATTACCACCATTACCGTTCCGCACCAACCCCCTTCCCCTTAACCAATTATACTAACAAAAGACATAACACCAATTTTGGAGTAAATGGCCAACATGGTCTTTTATTAACAACTCAAGTTACAATACACCAACCATTCCTTATAACAGAAACCCACATAATTGTTGTTGGTCTTCGAAGGCACCCCAAAACGATCCGAAATGCACCTGCGGACAACCATATACACTAGGCCTCCAGCCGCAACCAACCAGCTCGGAGACAACCATACCGTCCGCAGTGCAGCACCACCACCTTCCAGTTAAACCTTGGTTAACTGGGAATGTCCCCGGGCATCCCATACCACGGATGGGTCCCACACCATTGTTGTTTACCTTCCAAATAAGAACCGCCTCCAAAGACCAACAACCGCCCATGAACCAACATAATCCCCCCCTCTACCTGGAGGGACCCAAAACTCACCCAAACAGGGAGGGCGGGAGGGAAGCTCACACTCTTGCCGTCCAGCTAACTGACTCCCCCTCACAGAACCTCCCATCCTAAGGTGCAGCAAAACCCCACCTACACCAACCTCTACCAATCAGCTACCCCCCACTAACAATAACAAAATCCTCCTGGAGCTACCTTAACCCTTTCTGCTCTTCCTTCCCCCACTCTGGGCCTAGTCATGTATGCCCTGCGCTATTTCTTCTTTCTTTCGCTACGGGCATTTCTTTTTATGTACGCTAAGCAAAGTCCCCGTTATTTCTCCGCAGACAAACGTAATAATAACGTATATAAATGGGGTCAGACCGCACAAATCTCCAATCACCGTATTTCACAAAGCCGCAAATACTACAGAGGATATCCTCTCATTGTAAAAACTTAATAAAATAAATATTGCTCTGTGTGAAACAATAAACTCCATACAACATGCAAATGCACTATGAAGACCTATGGTCTGCTCTGAGTGGAGAGTGAGGACTGTCAGTCACCGCTCACTGGAGTGTCTGGCTGGAGAGGTGGTGGGAACATCGGGCTTCAGCTCTCATCTGTGTGCTTAGAGCCAGAGCCAGCTGTCACTCAAGTAGCTAAGTGGATCCCAACAATATGGTCTGGATCCTTCTAGACTGGGCCGGGACAAGGGGTGGGCAGGAGGGGCGGCTGCCCTGGGGCTCAGCGGTTTACTGTATTGATGGGGGCACCAGTGAGCTCGTTCTGATACAATTTTGACATTTGGATAACTTTGGGGGTAGCACCTCTTTTTTTTTTTTTTTTTAAGTCCGCAAACGTGCAACTATAACGAAAAGACCCGTAAGTGTTCACAAAAAATGTGCAAGTGCAAAACACCACACGAAAAAGTGCACTTAGGGGTGTGCTGTGTCCTACCCCTAAAGGGGCTTGGACCGCTTACCCTGATCCCCCAGGGCACGAAGCTCCTGACGGGGACAAGGTTCCCAATTGGTCCTCCTGGCCAAAAGGCCTGGTGGACCACCGTTCCTTGTGTCCAGCCGAAGCCGGACACCCAGTACTTGGTCAGGGGGCTCTCCCGAAGAAGGGCCCCCTAGGGATCAGGGGAGGAAGGAACCAAAAGGCCACACATCCTCCCCCTAGACTTCAGGGTAGGCCCGAGGACCCACACCCTCCATCCGTGAAAACACACACATAAGTAAAGCAAAAAGTGACAAAACGTGGGAGTGAATAAATTAAATAAATAGAAAATAAAAAAGTGGTACCGTGCCAAATTGTGCACAGACCAGGCCCTGAGGCCTGTAGCAAAAATTGCCCTGGACTTAGCCAAAAGATCTGGTCCTTAGGGCGCTGTGCAAAAAGAGTGAAAAACAGTGACCATGTGCCATCTTCACACCGTGGGGTCCCACACCCAAGTGTTACTAGTGACACCCCTGAGAGCGTCTACTCAGGGGGCACTGAGTTTGCAGACTTTTTGCGTCCCCAGCCCCTGGCCAGACCAAGGTAGATCCGTCCAAATCAGGAGGTACTGGGTCTTTCCAGTCTTCTCGGAGGAATTACTCCCGAGGCCCCAGAACGAATCATGGCGCTCCCCTTTTTCTGTCCCTCCGGTACTAGCCTTCCGGACCCCCATCATACCAGTGAGGGTACTATACAACAGCCATCCCCGCAAAGCTAGAATGGCCGGGAGCACCCCCACTGGACACTGATAAGAACAGATACTACACTTGATCTTAGCCAAAAGGCCGAGAAGCGATCTCTTAAGATCACACATAATGAAGGGGGGCGCAGTTTGGCTTCTTCGCCCTGGGCACTGGATGACCTTGTCCCGGCACTGCTTCTAGAACCTGGTGCTGCTCTATGTTGTCAGCAGAAGTTGACTCTGGGTGGCTGGAGAGCAAAAGTAAGTGCACCCCTGTGACCCACAAGAGAAGTACGGCCAATAAAGCTTCTCCCAATGCCTCTCCTTCAAGAATGCCTGATGTGTGTGAATCGTTTGAATCTGCCGATTGGCATTCATTTATATTCAGAAATATGTAAATAAACAACTTTTTAAATAAAAGGAACGCCTGGTGCAGAGTTTGGGGCGTCGTTCTGCTCATGTCTCTGCTGAACCCTCATCACCGTCTTTGATCATTCGGCTGCAGAATGGTATAACTAGCATGTATAGGAAGAGTGCAGACCGAAATGTGGTCCAAGCCGACTCTAACACCGCGTCTGTGAAGGTGACGCCGTCCGCCTGTGATCACACGGTCATTTCATGTTTCTGGACGTCTTGTCTTGTTTGCCAGCCGTGAGGTTTGGCCTTGTAGTCCCATTCTGATTAATACGCCTCAGACTTCTCATTAATGTACAATTCCCCTCCTATACTATAGATGGACTATAAAGACCACTCGCTCGGCTTTCAAATCCCAACGTTGGGTCTTCAGTGGACGGAGCCAGAGAAACTCTCGGTTTGCTGAAACGGGTTTTATGTTGCAAATGTTTTTCTTGTAGCGTCAGATCTCTGCAGAAAACTCAATGGATTATAATGAGTGTTCAGCTTTCCGGAGTCTTCCCATTTCTGGGGTAACGGCGTAGATTCGGATATCGTGAGAACTTTAAAACTTAGGGAGCCACAATCAGCCAATCTAAAAAGCTCACCTGTAGCTAATTGTTGATTTTATTACATTATTTGCCCCTTTATAACAGCAATGGTGTCATGTGCCTTAGATAGTGAGCCTGACGTGAAGAGGCCGGCCTCCCGTACAGCTCGAGGGCCACTGTGGTGGGACAGGAGCACGGTGAGCTATGAGTGCCTGCGATCAGTCCAGTAGTAGGTGCGAGAGTGGAAGTCCACAGACAGGTGAAGAAGCAGGACAGGTTGAAGGTGGACAGCTTGGCACGGATCTTGCTCGGCAGCAGGTTATAGGTAACGGCAGGAAGCAGAATCCAGATGCGGACTTGCCGGACTGATGGACTGTAGCCAGCAGGAGCACGGTGAGGTATGAGTGCCTGCAATCAGTCCAGTAGTAGGTGCGAGAGTGGAAGTCCACAGACAGGTGAAGAAGCAGGACAGGTTGAAGGTGGACAGCTTGGCACGGATCTTGCTCGGCAGCAGGTTATAGGTAACGGCAGGAAGCAGAATCCAGATGCGGACTTGCCGGACTGATGGACTGTAGCCAGCAGGAGCACGGTGAGGTATGAGTGCCTGCAATCAGTCCAGTAGTAGGTGCGAGAGTGGAAGTCCACAGACAGGTGAAGAAGCAGGACAGGTTGAAGGTGGACAGCTTGGCATGGATCTTGCTTGGTAGCAGGTTATAGGTAACGGCAGGAAGCAGAATCCAGATGCGGACTTGCCGGACTGATGGACTGTAGCCAGCAGGAGCACGGTGAGGTATGAGTGCCTGCGATCAGTCCAGTAGTAGGTGCGAGAGTGGAAGTCCACAGACAGGTGAAGAAGCAGGACAGGTTGAAGGTGGACAGCTTGGCATGGATCTTGCTGGGCAGCAGGTTATAGGTAATAGCAGGAAGCAGAATCCAGATGCGGACTTGCCGGACTGATAGACTGTAGCCAGCAGGAAGGCAGATGCAAAGTCAGACGAGCCGGGTCGGTAACAATTGGGCAGATCAAGCATAGATAGCAGTGAAGTCAGGATCAGGAACACACTCAGAAGCTGCAGACCAAACAACGAGACTACAGCCAGTTTAAATAGCCCTTTTGGCACCAGCATTAGTGACAGTCGTGTGCCTGAATGCGCATTCGTGCGCGTTTTTGCCCAAATCCATGCACATCTGTGTGGCCCATTATTGTTATGCGCATGCGCATATTTATGCGCCGTGAACCCTCACTTGCACTATGGACAGGCCTTTCCTGACAAACAGCAACCAAGTGGGATTGAGGAACATTGAAGAAGTGGGGAGTGCTTTGCTATAACTAAACTAACTAGTACTAAACAGGAGGCGGGGGAGGTACAGGAAGATACCACCATCCCATAGTAAACAGTTTGTAGTGGCTCAAAACCACCACTAGATGTCAGCATAGCACAAAACGATAATAACCTGATTCATTTCAATACAACACAGAAAAAGTGGGGTAGAACAAAGGGTGAGTATGTTATTTACCTAGCAGACAAGGCAAGAGGGGTCAGAAGTAAGTTATCCTGGGGGAGGGCAGGGTTTGGGGGTAGTTCAGCTTGGGAGGTGAATTCCTTCTATCCCGGGGGAGGGCGGGTTTGGGGGTAGCTCAGCTTGGGAGGTGAATTCCTTCTATCCCGGGGGAGGGCGGGGTTTGGGGGTAGTTCAGCTTGGGAGGTGAATTCCTTCTATCCCGGGGGAGGGCGGGGTTTGGGGGTAGCTCAGCTTGGGAGGTGAATTCCTTCTATCCCGGGTCTAGAAATTGCCCCAATGTGATATATAAACTCTAAAAATCAACACCTAACACCTAAAGTTGTGCTCCTGAATTTAGAGAAGAGTTGTCACGTTCATGTGGGCTGTGCCTGCATGTACTACAGTGGGAGGAGAAGATGTTGCAGGGGGCGTGGCTTCTAGCAATGTCATTGCTGAGTCGCAAGCCTGCAGCTTGTCAGTCATCACCTGTTTACTGCTTCCTGGGTTGTCAGAGTTGTGTGATCCATCGGTTGTGGCTGTGTGATCCATCAGTCAGGGCTGTGTGATCCATCAGTCGGGGCTGTGTGATCCATCAGTCGGGGTTGTGTGATCCATTGGTCAGGGTTGTGTGATCCATATGTTGGGGTTGTGTGATCCATCGGTCGGGGCTGTGTGATCCATTGGTCAGGGTCGTGTGATCCATCGGTCGGGGCTGTGTGATCCATCGGTCAAGGTTGTGTGATCCATCGGTTGTGGCTGTGTGATCCATCGGTTGTGGCTGTGTGATCCATCGGTTGTGGCTGTGTGGTCCATCAGTCAAGGTTGTGTGATCCATCGGCAGGGTCGTGTGATCCATATGTTGGGGCTGTGTGATCCATCGGTCAGGGCTGTGTGATCCATCGGTCAGGGCTGTGTGATCCATCGGTCGGGGTCCTGTGATCCATCGGTCAGGGTCCTGTGATCCATCGGTCAGGGCTGTGTTATCCATCGGTCGGGGTCCTGTGATCCATCGGTCGGGGCTGTGTTATCCATCAGTCGGGGCTGTGTTATCCATCGGTCGGGGTCCTGTGATCCATCAGTCAGGGCTGTGTGATCCATCGGTCGGGGCTGTGTGATCCATCGGTCGGGGCTGTGTGAACCATCGTTTGGGGCTGTGTGATCCATCAGTCAGGGTCGTATGATCCATATGTTGGGGTTGTGTGATCCATCGGTCGGGGCTGTGTGATCCATCGGTCAGGGTTGTGTGATCCATCGGTCGGGGCTGTGTGATCCATCGGTCAGGGTTGTGTGATCCATCGGTTTGGGTTGTGTGAACCATCGGTAAGGGTTGTGTGAACCATCGGTAAGGGTTGTGTGAACCATCGGTCAGGGTTGTGTGATCCATCAGTTGGGGTTGTGTGAACCATCGGTCAGGGTTGTGTGATCCATCGGTCAGGGTCGTATGATCCATATGTTGGGGTTGTGTGATCCATCGGTTGGGGTTGTGTGATCCATCGGTTTGGGTTGTGTGAACCATCGGTCAGGGTTGTGTGATCCATCGGTCAGGGTTGTGTGATCCATCGGTTTGGGTTGTGTGAACCATCGGTCAGGGTTGTGTGATCCATCGGTCAGGGTTGTGTGAACCATCGGTCAGGGTTGTGTGATCCATCGGTTGGGGTTGTGTGATCCATCGGTCAGGGTTGTGTGATCCATCGGTCAGGGTCGTATGATCCATATGTTGGGGTTGTGTGATCCATCGGTCGGGGCTGTGTGATCCATCGGTCAGGTTTGTGTTATCCATCGGTTTGGGTTGTGTGATCCATCGGTCAGGTTTGTGTGATCCATCGGTTTGGGTTGTGTGAACCATCGGTCAGGGTTGTGTGATCCATCGGTCAGGGTTGTGTGAACCATCGGTCAGGGTTGTGTGATCCATCGGTAAGGGTTGTGTGAACCATCGGTCAGGGTTGTGTGATCCATCGGTCAGGGTTGTGTGAACCATCGGTCAGGGTTGTGTGATCCATCAGTCAGGGCTGTGTGATCCATCAGTCGGGGTTGTGTGATCCATCGGTCAGGGTCGTATGATCCATATGTTGGGGTTGTGTGATCCATCGGTCGGGGCTGTGTGATCCATCGGTCAGGGTTGTGTGATCCATCGGTTTGGGTTGTGTGAACCATCGGTCAGGGTTGTGTGATCCATCGGTCAGGGTTGTGTGAACCATCGGTCAGAGTTGTGTGAACCATCGGTCAGGGTTGTGTGAACCATCGGTTGGGGTTGTGTAAACCATCGGTCGGGGCTGTGTGATCCATCGGTCGGGGCTGTGTGAACCATCGTTTGGGGCTGTTTGATCCATCAGTCAGGGTCGTATGATCCATATGTTGGGGTTGTGTGATCCATCGGTCGGGGCTGTGTGATCCATCGGTCAGGGTTGTGTGATCCATCGGTTTGGGTTGTGTGATCCATCGGTTTGGGTTGTGTGATCCATCGGTTTGGGTTGTGTGATCCATCGGTCAGGGTTGTGTGAACCATCGGTCAGGGTTGTGTGATCCATCGGTTGGGGTTGTGTAAACCATCGGTCAGGGTTGTGTGATCCATCGGTTTGGGTTGTGTGATCCATCGGTCAGGGTTGTGTGAACCATCGGTCAGGGTTGTGTGATCCATCGGTTGGGGTTGTGTAAACCATCGGTCAGGGTTGTGTGATCCATCGGTTGGGGTTGTGTAAACCATCGGTCAGGGTTGTGTGATCCATCGGTCAGGGTTGTGTGAACCATCGGTCAGGGTTGTGTGATCCATCGGTTGGGGTTGTGTGATCCATCGGCCAGGTTTGTGTGATCCAGCTGTGTATGTCTACAAACAGCCAGCAGATAGATCACACAGCCCACAGTGTTGCTTGTTCATTATTAACAGCTCATTGTGATCTGCGGCTCTGTGTGATTGATCTGCGGCTGCGTGTACACATACAGGGCACCGGCAGATCGGTTATAGAGTTCAATCATTATTGTAACAGAACAGACAGTTTGGAGGGGGAGGGGAGCACTGATATTCACTTTGTCCCCGGGGGGAATTAAATACAATTTTTAAAATTTTTTTGCAAGAGTTCTCTATGTTATACTTACCAGACCTGTGCAAAGGTATTGCAGAGAGGGGCCCCAAGCTTCCTCTTCTGTGGTTCGCCAATGACCCTGTTCACTCCTCCTCTTCTGTGTCTGCCCCCATGGCAAGCCGCTTGCTATGGGAGCAAACATGCAGGCTCACTCCTGAGCCAGGCTACATGTGTCCATTGTCACGCACAAAGCGGCTCAACACCGCCCCCTCTTCTTTGATCACAGGATTTGGTTGACGACGGCAGACACCAACAGCTCTTCCCGATACCTCTGAGTCTGCGTAAAGATTCAGGTGATTATTTTTTTTGGGGGGGGGGGGTCGTAGCGGTACTGCTACTCAGACATTTTTTTTACCCTAATGTAGGAAATGTATTACGGGAATTAATGCAGAGGTTTTAGAGCCACTTTACTTTCCATTTAGGACAAGGAAGCTTTAAATTCTACCTTCCACCCCCCTCTTTGGGAAGGAATGTGAGTGATGGTGATTGGTGCACAGTAGCTGTGGCTTCTTATTTGCATTGTATACTCCAAGATCTCCCCACCCTAGTTCTTGATTCCTTTCCTGTCCACTTGAGAGTCTTGGATGTTGTGGCCTACCTTTACAGATTCCAGCACCTCCTGTTGTATTCTCTGTAATAGGAAATACATAGCCAACAGGTTGTTGAGGTCCACATCTGAACCTACGACCACTGTGGTATCTGGTGGTGGCTCATCTCATTGATGTCATACACCACCCACTCTGACCTCTTGTTTTGGTTTCTGGACCTTGAGCTCTTTGCTCCTCCCATGAGCTTCCTGATTTAGGCCACGTCTCTGCATTTTCTGTTTGCCGGATTATTATGCTCTTCTCCAGCTATCTTCTCCTTTGCTCACCTGCAGCTGTCCTTATCCTCAGTACCCTCCATTATTGACCTTTGGCTGGTTTCCCGACTTTGCTTATGCTTGATCCCAACCACTTTTTGCCGACTATAATGGAGTGATGAGAACGGATGGGCACCAGTCAGTTTGCAATTGCAGAAAATGCAGTTTATTTACTCTCACTCAACACTTCTGGGAGCGGAGATAAGGCGCAGGAAATCTTTGGACTTGGCAGACTCCAGTTGAGGGACAAAATGTTCTTAAGAGTCTTCACAGATAGAGAGCTTTCAAGCCATCCCAGAATTCTGAGAAATTATCCCCTGACTGTAAAACACTTATTGGTTTAGCTTGAGAAGATTCCACCATACTCAAGCAGAGGACCAAGCTTCACCCAACTTCTTGGGTTTCCCAGTTAGGCTGAAAGTGGTTGTAATGGCTGAAGGTTGTTTTACCTTTGTGCATTCAATGTCTGTGTGCCACTCCCCCCAGAGCCCCCCTAATACTTACATGAGCCCCAGTTCAATCCAGTGATGTGCATGAGAGCCTCAGCTCTCCAGGTACTCTCCCTCCTCACTAGCTGAGACAGCAGCCAGTAAGCAAGTGAGTAAGAGGGGCAAGCGAGTTCTGTGTGTGAGTGGACATGCAGCGCAACTGCTTGAGAGCAAACATGCTTGGATGCCCCATAGCAAGCTGCTTGCTCTGGGGGCACTCGGCAGGAGGGAGGGGCCAGGACTGACAGTGGGGAACAGAGAAGAGGAGGATCAGGGGCTACTCTGTGCAGACCATTACAGAGCGGGTAAGTATGACATGTTTGTTATTAAAAAATTGCCTTTGATATCACTTGAAGTTCCGCCATTCAATCTCATTGATTAGCATATTAGTCCACAAACCTAGACCTCTGTCCATGACAAATATTCCTGCTGCACTCTCTATCCAGGCACATGATCTCCCTCTAATGGCAACAGGCCTAGGAGAATCAGACAGCCATCTATATCTCATTCCCAGACAGGAGGCCTGGGGGAATACTGACTTCAAAAGGTCATTCCTGAATATTTACACCCTCCCCCAGCATGCACCAGTGGTAATAAACCTCCTAGTGGCTGGCCAAGGAGATATGGACTCTTTCCACACGAGGGACCAACAACCAGAGCTCAGGAATTAACAATCCAGCTCAGGGGGACTACATCCTAGTAAAAGCTGAATTTATACAGAAACTCGTAAGTCAGGGTGTAGGCAGGTGCAGTCTGCTTTTTGCACTGTAGGTGGTACTCACCGCAGCAGCATAGCAGAGGAAGAGAAAGTCAAGAGGAGCAATGTTCCTCTATGATTTCCTCTATGATTTCCTTGGTCATTAGCGAAGCTATCCAGTTGGATGCTGCTATCCCATGTGACTTTGAAGGCCATCTTGGGTGAGGCAGAGTCTATTTTAGACCTTTGCTCCTGGAATTTGCATTTATTTTGTGAGTGGGTAGCATAAGCACAGGTTACCCATCGGTCAGGGAACATGAATAGCAGTAGGGAAAGGTTTCGGAGGAGTAGGGACAGGACAGGGACACAGCATGCTTTCTGGAATCCTCCCATTTGGGTGCAGATCATCCAGACCGCATTTTGCCCTCTGAGACAGACGCTGTCGGCACGTCCAAGACCTGCTCCGTTCTACATTGCCGTTATAACTTGTGAGTGTTCCCGGTCGGGTGCCTTCCCGCTGGGCTGTCTGTAAAATTGGACATTGACTTTAATGCTGGTGAAAGCAGCTCTACATAGGAACCAATCAGCTTCCAGGTTTTATTGTCAAAGTTTCATTGAACAAGCTGCAGTTAGACGCTGATTGGCTGCCATGCACAGCTGTACCAGATTCTGAGTGCTCCAGTTTTACTAAATCTACCCTTGGGTAATTACTGCCACTGTGGTTGCCACCTCATCCCTTTAAACCTGTCAAGGTCCTACCTTTTCCCAGAGGTTATGTTACTCCATGTGCTGGCATCCATCTTGGATTTCGGCTGAGCATGATGGGAAGCTTTTATGCCTTCAGGTCTCTGAGGTCCATCCCCCAGAGGGGTGTGGCTGAGTACATATAAACCTGTGATCCGCACATGCTCTTTGCACTTGTGTCTTGTGTCTTTGTCTTGCTACAGCTCTGTGTATACACTCGTGACTCTTCTGGTATCTGACTCGGCTTGTGACTAAGACCATTCTCTGTGTTTTCCTTTGATCTGACCTTCCGTTGCTGAACCCGGCCCGTGACCTGTGATTCTCTGTCTACTGTTCTGTACTGTTTTGTCCCGTTGTTGTTGACCCGGCTTGCCTGACTACGCTATTATCATTCTCACCAGCTACACGCCATTGGCGGCGGCCATTACCGCAGCCGGGGTGTCTCGGGGGCCGCGACCTGGTTCCTGGTTGCGTCAAGTCCATCCCCACCATCAGGGGCCCTGGTGAAGGGCAGCCTGGGACTTAGACTCCGCGCCCTGAGGGACTTCGGTCTGTTGGTGGTGGTTGTCGTCAGCCAGTGCGTTACCCTGCCACTAGGCCTACCTGTCCGTTCCACAGCCCTGCCCTGACAAAACCCGAACACATATTAATCACACAAGTTCTGGGGCTGATTGGTGGTAATTAAACTCACCTAGTGCCTGATCTGCATGAATTATCCTCAGAACCCGTGTCATTAATATGTGTTCGGGTGTAAAGGGATGAGGTGGCCACCCTACGCCACACCACGTTGCACCTCCCCACACTGGGCCACACACTATTACGGTGTTTGCTCCCACCATATCCTCATACAAATATGTTTCAGTATACAGTATATATATAGGGATACACGGCATGGCACAGATGGTAGAGCCCATGGGGCATGTGCAGCTCATCTTCTAAAGTATCTTTTAGCTGTTATTTGCCGATCCAAGCAGCCAATTATCTAACATGCGGGGGAAAATTTGCAAAGCTTAGCGAATCGTCATTTCCATTCTCCTATGTACATATGTATACCTCTGACCTGACTGCCACAGAGCGCGCTCCTGCCTACTGTTCTGTATCTCAATTACTTGTAGAACAGCACAGAACAGATTAGATAATGAGTGTTTCCTTCCAACATCTCATTCTGATGGAATTGACTTCCACCTACTTCATGGTGATTGCTCCCCTCCCCTCCCCCTCCTTTACACTGATTGTTTACAAGAAAAAAACTGGTGTTAACGAACTATAGCTGAGTAGATTAATGGCCTGCAGACAATTGACTCCATGGTGAAGACTCCGTCACTTGATGTGAACCTCGCCAGTGCCGGAGCTGTAAATAACGCGAGTCATTGGAATGTGATATAAATTATTTGGAAAGATCCGTCATTGACTACTTTGTAATTGTGTGTCACCATCGCACAGGATTAGCGTCGCTCCTCACAGATGGGTGGTAATGGGCGATAGGAGAGAACCTTCTCTCTGGGGTGAAGTGAACCCATTCAATTTTGAGTTGGGAAGTGTGCCTACAGGTGACTGGTATCAGGTGTACCCTCCAAGGAGCGCCAAGAGCACAAGAAATCCACTTAGAGAATGTTCTAATGGGAAGCGCGGTGCGTGAAACACATTTCAGAGTCACCTACCCCGAGCACCTCTCACTTTAATATCAGATGCCCTGTCTGAGTGGTGGAAACTTCGCCACGTCTCTGACATTTCTTCATCTGACTCGTGTTCAGCCCTACATCTCGTCTCTCATTACTTTGAGAAAATCCAGAAGAATGAGAAAAACTAATTACTGAAAAAACAAGTTCACAGCCAGACTATAACTTTCAGTGTCTCTCACTAAATGATCTGATACAACTTTTTGTCTTGCGCATGTGTAGCATTACCCCTTTAGGAGTGGCTGAAGATTTGGGTCCCCCTGTAGTCCTGCACAGCCAGGCAACACACATTTTCTTGCTCACTGGAGACATTAAACAGTCCTTGAGTGTGGTTTTTAGGTTTTATTAAGGGTTTTTTGAACTTGGATGGGGTTGACATGGGTTTGTACAAAATGGTACAAACTTCTTAACAACTATGTACAAGTCCATTAGACAGCATAGTCCCTGTTGGAAAGCTCTCCAGCCTTCCTGGTGTACCATCTCAGACCCCAGATGGATCCTCCTCTTCACCCAGCTGCCTGAGGGAACCCCTGGGCAAGGGCCAGAATCTGCCACTTTAGATGAAAGCAATCCCAGAGGGGGCCAGTCAGGTTTCCCACCAGAATGCCCTCTCCCCTTATCTGGCACAGGGTGTGTGGGGTTACTCACTTTAGTTCTCTCAAGCAAGTTTGTGGGTTGGTGGCTGCCTTCAGACCTTACACTGGGCTGGCTCCTTCCTTGCTTCTTAGGTTGTGCTCTCTCAGGGGATGGTGAGGCTGAGAGATCCTCCTGTCCAGCAACTGTGCCTGCAGGTAGGCCCTCCCCTGGGCCCTCTCCCAGGCTCCATACTCCAGCCTTCTCACTCCATCTTGCACCTGACACTGACCCTGCTAACATGACTCTCATATTTATGGGCTGGTCTTATCACACTACCAGGGCCTCTTAGCCTAGGATTGGTCAGACTCCCATAAATATGCAGAGTGAAATCTCCACCCCTCCCTTCTTTGGCTTCTGGAAGCTTCCATGGACCTCCAGAACCAGGTGGAGGCAATAGAGTCACAACCTGCTAACCATCCAACCTGATCTCACATTGAACCCAAAGAAATTCAGGCTCACTCACTACCATGAGCCAACAATAAATTTACCTTTACACTAGCACCAACCAGTGGGTGCTACACATGATAGTGTTGAATGGACGTCATAGGTTGTACTGTGGAGAAATCTGCAATCTAAACACTCACTTCTGGACAACAGAAACTGCAATCCAATCTCGGAATGTCTTACATTGTACATCTGTTCAGCGCTTACCTATGAAGGGGCCGCTGTTTTCTTGGGTCCCCTGTTCCCAGGGTCCACGACTCTGTTAGCAGCCCCACACTCTCTGACTCGCTCAAGAGGAGATATTTATTGTAATGTAGCCCCCTTGTCCTAAACAGGGACTACTAGCCAAAAATGTGTAATTATTCACTTGGTCTGCCCCAAGCTCAGTGGGGTTGTGATTTCTCACTGTGGCCAGTAGGTGTCATTAATATCACTGGTCACAGTATGACATTTCATAAATAAGGCTGATTTATGAATATTTATATTTCTTTCAGCCAATCCAGTAGGAGGTTTAGGTCACTGGTGCATGCTGGGTTGGGGTATAAATATTTAGGCCAAGCCATGTACTCGCTCTCTTCCTCTGGGCTGAGGCCAAGGGAGGTGCTGCTGGATGGAGCTCTGATTTTAGGTCCATTAGTCTGTTTGGGCCCTAATGTGTTCTGAATATGGACTTATGGGTCTGAAGCGGTCCTCAAGCTGTCCTGCCTGGTGTGGAGGGAGCTGTGCCATGGAGGAAACCCAGGGGAGGCCCCTTGCTGGAGAAAGCCAGGAAGTAGGCTGGTTTCTTGTAGGGCCTGGGAACGCACTTGGAGGACACAGTGAAATTTGGCAACGTGCTTACAATGTTGCTGGGTTTGAAAGGTTCTGACATTGTGAATCTGGACATTGATTCTGATCTGTCGAGTCTGTAAGTAGTCTGCTACAGTATGTCGGACCCCTGACCCTCACCTCCTTACCCATTCTGCAGTAACACTCTAAAAAGACAAAAGTGACTGGTGCCCAATATTTTTTTTCAGTTCCCCATTTTAGCCATGGACTTAGCCCTAGGGTGAAATGCTAGCCCGCCCCTGCCACTGGAAGTGCCATATTGACTTTGGGGTGTCAGAGGGGTGCTACAGTAACAATATACACAATACTACAATAACCAAAGGAATGGAAAACAACAACAAACACTTCAAGTATGTGAATTAATGCATATAATTGGTAATAAACAAGTGGACCAGAGAAGGACCTCTAATCCCTATGTAGCACTACCCTCTTAGGAGTTGCTGAGTTTTGGGTCTCCCTATAGTCCTGCACAGTTAGGCAACATGCATTTTTCACAGATTTGCATTCCGGAGACAATAACCAGTCCTTAAACTTGTTTTTTTTTTTAGGTTTTATTAGGGGTATTGAACTTGGATGGAGTTGCAGGGTGTAAGATGATACCCAATGAACAGCAAACTGAGAACAACTCCTTGACAACTATATACAAATCCATAGACAGGAAATTCTCATCTTGGAGATCTGTCCAGCCTCTCCTAGTATACCACCCCAGACGCCAAAGGAATCCTCTCCTCTTCCAGCTGTGCTGGACGAATCCTTGGGCAAGAGGGCCCAGAATCTGTCTCCCTAAATTACCAGTCCCAGATGGGGACTAATCAGGTTTCCTACCCAATGCCCTCTCCCCTTATCCGGCTCAGGGGGTGTAGGACTACTCACGCTTCCTCTCCTGTAAGCTTGTTGGGTTGGTGGCTGCCTTCAGGCCTTCTGCTTGGCTGGCTTCTTCCCTGCTGCACAGGTGGTCCTCTCTCAGGGGACTTCTGAGGTTGAGAGATCCTCCTTTCATCTTCAGGCTGAGGGTAGGCCGCTTCCCACTGGGCCCCCTCCCAGGCTCTTGCATCCCAGCCTGTCACTCCATCTTCCACCAGAACTGAGCAGGCTCAGTCATTCTTAAGGGCTATCCTGACCCCATGCCAAGTCTCCTGCCTGGGGATTGGTCAGTGTAACGGAACCGACCCCAGACTGCGCTTAGGTACTTCCGTTAGACTACCGCTTCCCCGTCCGAACACCGACAACAGACACCACAGCTGACCATACAAGACTAGACGACACCAATCTTGAAGTAATCCAGAAGGTAGACTAGTTTATTTGAACACGGATACAAGATATATACACTCAGGGGACAATCCCCCCTCCCTGCATAATGACGCAGGGCGGGGCAATCTACATTTAGTAACAAGAGATACACCAGCAGGCAGTCCTACCAGGAGGGAGGGCTTCTGGAGACACCCCCCACCAAGCCAATACACATAAACACATACATCCCATAATAGTTTGCTCCCAAGCCAGACACACAATAGAACAATGGGATGCACCACATGACATTAAACAATCAACAACCCCCCACCCCAATATTAGGACAGATCACCCTGTACCCCTAACAGGCACAGGGTTACTGTATTTACACATAAGAGGGATATGGGGAGCTGAGACAGGGGTCTCCCACCTCTCCAAAGTGAGCTGTGTTCCATGGGCCCCCCACCCAAAGTCACTCCCGTCACAGTCAAGATCCCCCAAGTATGCAGATCAGCCACTGCTCACTGCCTTCTAGAAACTTCTCAAGTCTCTAGAGCAGGGGAAGGTATTAGGGAACTGATCTGCAGAGCCCTCAGCCCTGAGATGACTTGGCTGACTCACACTCAGGCTGACTCATGCCCAGGCTGCTATTCAGCCTTCTTAAAAAAAAATAGCTCCCCCTGGCTATCTAGAGGGGCACTCCACCAATACTGGGGAAGGTCCTGTCATGGGGTCTTTGATAGGACAATGGCCTGGTAGTCTTTGTCAAACCCTCCCTACTGGCCAGTATGTTGAAGCCCAAATCTGGCATTGTATCGCTCAAAATTAAGTCCCTCCAAACCCAGGTGTCAATGTCTAAACGGTGACCCCATTAAGTTGCTCCTTTAAGTACGCTATGGCAGGGTATGGCCAGTGACCTCTCACCGGCTCTTTGGGTGAAGACACGTCTCCTTCCGGTCCCTACCCGAGGCTCAGTGATGTTGCCTGCAGTGACACTCAGCCAGTGACACCAGACTTGACAGTGGCGTTCCCACAAAGCAGGAGATATCCGCTACTCAGCCTCTCTGCATCCCGGACACTGCACCAAAATTACCCAACAGCAGCCGGCTACACTGTATGTGTCCCACCACCTTCTCTCTGTGACTGCGCGGAGTTCTGGAATATTCCTCCCTTTTCCTCCTCGCAGAGCCCTGTTAATGCTGACATATATAGTCCTGGAGCCATTCTGTACTGCAGGATCAGTCTCCCTGGGGACTACATCTCCCACAAGTCATAGCTTCTCCCAGCAGGCTCTGTCCTTCCAACAATCTACAGCAGCCCAGTTTCCTCTTCCTCTGTTTTTTCTTGGTGGTCAAACAAAAAGAGAAAGTGCGCCCTATCCTAGTGCATTTTCCCCGCAGGTTTATTGGTTGTATAAAAAGCTAAAAACATACAAACATAAGTAGTATATGGCACGTGAAGTCAACACTTGTGGCCAGGGCTGCTGTTAGAAACCATGGGGCCCCATACAACCAACCTGACAGGGCACCTGCCCTCCAAAAAATACAGTTTACTATGCTTCAGTTATGAATGAACACAGTCAGTGATTGGTACTGATCACTTATTGTGTTCACTGAAGAAAGAAAGGAGCTGGGTAATGTGATTTATTCACTGGACCCTTCCCCCAATCTCCATCCTGAAGGATCCTATTGTGTGGTTGCAGCTGCTGGTGGGAAGGAGAGAAGGGAATTTGTCAGCACTGCGGGGGTGGAGATACACAGGGGGGCCTGAGCAGCAGGGGGAAATGTATGGTGTACATGGAGGGTGATGGGTGCGGCAGGGGGGCAATTACTGGAACCAATCCCATGTACGGCTGAAAGCCAGTGGGAGGGGGAGGAGGCAGGGAGAGGAGAAGAAGACAGCTTTCAGCTACTGCAGAGGGAGCCATACAGGGGATTGGTTCCAGTAATTGCCACTCCATCGTGCCGACCATCTTCCCTGCCCACATCTGATTCATCCAGCTGCCTGGGCCCCCCTGCTGGCTTGGGCCCCATACAGGAGGAATGGTGGTACCCCCTTATCCACGGCCCTGCTAGTGGCACAGAGGATGTGGAGACCCAAGTGAACCCAATGCCAGAAGCGCCGTCCAGGATCCAAGACAACTTACGCGTTTCGAGGGTACCCCCCCTTCATCAGAGCTCTTTATATGCAGACCTGACTGTGCCCCGCCCCTCTAACAATACACCAATAGATGCATCATTGTGGCCTACTTACTAAATAAAACGTTTCTTATTTCCAAGCTTGCTGAAGATGGGGGAGGGGGGGGGAGGTGATGGGTTTTAGTATTGGAGGGGATGTAATAAATGGTGACACAGACAGCTTAGCAACGCCGTGGTTACATAATATACTTTATTTCATATGAAATGTTTCTATTTGCATAACAAACCATGTCAGACGATTCACACATCGCAATTGATGGCGATTACCTGGAGGAAATGGTGATTATAGGAACATCCTTTACAGGCTGATTGTGGAGTCTATAGCAGAAAATTGCTTTTACTTTGCGGCAATGAATCGCGTACTTATCCCCCATAAATACATTCTGTAATTGATGGCGGACATCTGATTTACATAAAAGGAAAGTGTCATCAAAAAACAATTGTGGCCACTTGATATATTGCATTTGTCAATCACATATTTAGGTTCTGCTTATGCTGCTAAATGACATCGACATCCATCATCGGCTCTAACCATCCTGGCCGACTTCTCTGCCTTCTGGAACACCGGCCATGTCTCCCCTGTCGGAATTCTACCATGAACCTTCCATATGCCGCAGAAGCTGGGCTGCCATGTCCAAGGATTCCTGAGAACAGAACACGCTAAACACCGGGGCTATGGACATGAAACAGGGTCAGTATAACCAATACAACATGTATAGAATTACATAGTTACATAGTTATAGTTACATAGTTATAGTTACATAGTTACATAGTTATAGTTACATAGTTACATAGTTATAGTTACATAGTTACATAGTTATAGTTATATAGTTACATAGTTATAGTTCCATAGTTACATAGTTACATAGTTATAGTTACATAGTTACATAGTTATAGTTATATAGTTACATAGTTATAGTTCCATAGTTACATAGTTATAGTTACATAGTTATAGTTACATAGTTATAGTTACATAGTTACATAGTTATAGTTACATAGTTACATAGTTATAGTTATATAGTTACATAGTTATAGTTACATAGTTATAGTTACATAGTTACATAGTTATAGTTACATAGTTATAGTTACACAGTTACATAGTTATAGTTACATAGTTACATAGTTACATAGTTATAGTTACATAGTTATAGTTACATAGTTATAGTTACATAGTTACATAGTTATAGTTACATAGTTACATAGTTATAGTTATATAGTTACATAGTTATAGTTCCATAGTTACATAGTTATAGTTACATAGTTATAGTTACATAGTTATAGTTACATAGTTACATAGTTATAGTTACATAGTTACATAGTTATAGTTATATAGTTACATAGTTATAGTTACATAGTTATAGTTACATAGTTACATAGTTATAGTTACATAGTTATAGTTACACAGTTACATAGTTATAGTTACATAGTTACATAGTTATAGTTATATAGTTACATAGTTATAGTTCCATAGTTACATAGTTATAGTTACATAGTTATAGTTACATAGTTATAGTTACATAGTTACATAGTTATAGTTACATAGTTACATAGTTACATAGTTATAGTTACATAGTTACATAGTTACATAGTTATAGTTACATAATTATAGTTACATAGTTATAGTTACATAGTTATAGTTCCATAGTTATAGTTACATAGTTATAGTTACATAGTTATAGTTACATAATTATAGTTACATAGTTATAGTTACATAGTTATAGTTACATAGTTACATAGTTATAGTTCCATAGTTATAGTTATAGTTATAGTTACATAATTATAGTTCCATAGTTATAGTTATAGTTACATAATTATAGTTCCATAGTTATAGTTACATAGTTACATAGTTATAGTTACATAGTTATAGTTACATAATTATAGTTCCATAGTTATAGTTACATAGTTATAGTTACATAGTTATAGTTACATAGTTACATAGTTATAGTTCCATAGTTATAGTTACATAGTTACATAGTTATAGTTACACAGTTCCATAGTTATAGTTACATAGTTACATAGTTATAGTTACATAATTATAGTTCCATAGTTATAGTTACATAGTTACATAGTTATAGTTACATAGTTACATAGTTATAGTTACATAATTATAGTTACATAGTTATAGTTACATAGTTACATAGTTATAGTTACATAATTATAGTTACATAGTTATAGTTACATAGTTACATAGTTATAGTTACATAGTTATAGTTACATAGTTATAGTTACATAGTTATAGTTACACAGTTACATAGTTCCATAGTTATAGTTACATAGTTATAGTTACACAGTTACATAGTTACATAGTTATAGTTACATAGTTATAGTTACATAGTTATAGTTACATAGTTATAGTTATAGTTACATAGTTATATAGTTACATAGTTATAGTTATAGTTACATAGTTATAGTTACATAGTTATAGTTACATAGTTATAGTTATAGTTACATAGTTATAGTTACACAGTTACACAGTTATAGTTACATAGTTACATAATTATAGTTACATAGTTACATAGTTATAGTTACATAGTTATAGTTACATAGTTATAGTTACATAGTTATAGTTACACAGTTACATAGTTATAGTTACATAGTTATAGTTACATAGTTATAGTTATAGTTACATAGTTATAGTTACATAGTTACATAATTATAGTTACATAGTTACATAGTTATAGTTACATAGTTATAGTTATAGTTACATAGTTATAGTTACATAGTTATAGTTACATAGTTATAGTTATAGTTACATAGTTATAGTTACATAGTTATAGTTACATAGTTATAGTTATAGTTACATAGTTATAGTTACACAGTTACACAGTTATAGTTACATAGTTACATAATTATAGTTACATAGTTACATAGTTATAGTTACATAGTTATAGTTACACAGTTACATAGTTACATAGTTATAGTTACATAGTTATAGTTACATAGTTATAGTTACATAGTTATAGTTACACAGTTACATAGTTATAGTTACATAGTTATAGTTACACAGTTACATAGTTATAGTTACATAGTTATAGTTACATAGTTATAGTTATAGTTACATAGTTATAGTTACACAGTTACACAGTTATAGTTACATAGTTACATAATTATAGTTACATAGTTACATAGTTATAGTTACATAGTTATAGTTACATAGTTATAGTTACATAGTTATAGTTACATAGTTATAGTTACATAGTTATAGTTACATAGTTACATAGTTATAGTTACATAGTTATAGTTACACAGTTATAGTTATAGTTACATAGTTATAGTTACATAGTTATAGTTACATAGTTACATAGTTATAGTTACATAGTTATAGTTACACAGTTATAGTTACATAGTTACATAATTATAGTTACATAGTTACATAGTTATAGTTACATAGTTATAGTTACACAGTTACATAGTTATAGTTACATAGTTATAGTTACACAGTTATAGTTATAGTTACATAGTTATAGTTACATAGTTATAGTTACATAGTTATAGTTACACAGTTATAGTTATAGTTACATAGTTATAGTTACATAGTTATAGTTACATAGTTATAGTTACATAGTTATAGTTACACAGTTATAGTTACATAGTTATAGTTATAGTTACATAGTTATAGTTACATAGTTATAGTTACATAGTTACATAGTTATAGTTACATAGTTATAGTTACATAGTTATAGTTACATAGTTACATAGTTATAGTTACATAGTTATAGTTATAGTTACATAGTTATAGTTACATAGTTATAGTTACACAGTTACATAGTTATAGTTACATAGTTATAGTTACATAGTTATAGTTATAGTTACATAGTTATAGTTACATAATTACATAATTATAGTTACATAGTTACATAGTTATAGTTACATAGTTATAGTTACACAGTTACATAGTTATAGTTACATAGTTATAGTTACATAGTTATAGTTATAGTTACATAGTTATAGTTACATAATTACATAATTATAGTTACATAGTTACATAGTTATAGTTACATAGTTATAGTTACACAGTTACATAGTTATAGTTACACAGTTATAGTTATAGTTACACAGTTATAGTTACATAGTTATAGTTACATAGTTACATAGTTATAGTTACATAGTTACATAGTTATAGTTACATAGTTATAGTTACATAGTTACATAGTTATAGTTACATAGTTATAGTTACATAGTTACATAGTTATAGTTACATAGTTATAGTTACATAGTTATAGTTACATAGTTATAGTTACATAGTTATAGTTATAGTTACATAGTTATAGTTACATAGTTATAGTTACACAGTTACATAGTTATAGTTACATAGTTATAGTTACATAGTTATAGTTACATAGTTATAGTTACATAGTTATAGTTACACAGTTACATAGTTATAGTTATAGTTATAGTTACATAGTTATAGTTACATAGTTATAGTTATAGTTACACAGTTACATAGTTATAGTTACATAGTTATAGTTACACAGTTATAGTTACATAGTTATAGTTATAGTTACATAGTTATAGTTACATAGTTATAGTTACATAGTTATAGTTATAGTTACATAGTTATAGTTACATAGTTATAGTTACATAGTTAGATAATTATAGTTACATAGTTACATAGTTATAGTTACATAGTTATAGTTACATAGTTATAGTTATAGTTACATAGTTACATAATTATAGTTACATAGTTACATAGTTATAGTTACACAGTTACATAATTATAGTTACATAGTTACATAGTTATAGTTACATAATTATAGTTACATAGTTATAGTTATAGTTACATAGTTATAGTTACACAGTTACACAGTTATAGTTACATAGTTACATAATTATAGTTACATAGTTACATAGTTATAGTTACATAGTTATAGTTACATAGTTATAGTTACATAGTTATAGTTACACAGTTACACAGTTATAGTTACATAGTTACATAATTATAGTTACATAGTTACATAGTTATAGTTACATAGTTACATAGTTATAGTTACATAGTTATAGTTATAGTTACATAGTTACATAGTTATAGTTACATAGTTATAGTTACATAGTTATAGTTACATAGTTACATAGTTATAGTTACATAGTTATAGTTACATAGTTATAGTTACATAGTTATAGTTACATAGTTATAGTTATAGTTACATAGTTATAGTTACATAGTTACATAATTATAGTTACATAGTTACATAGTTATAGTTACATAGTTATAGTTACATAGTTATAGTTACACAGTTACATAGTTATAGTTACATAGTTATAGTTACATAGTTATAGTTATAGTTACATAGTTATAGTTACACAGTTACATAGTTATAGTTACATAGTTATAGTTACATAGTTATAGTTATAGTTACATAGTTATAGTTACACAGTTACATAGTTATAGTTACACAGTTACATAGTTATAGTTACACAGTTATAGTTACATAGTTATAGTTATAGTTACATAGTTACATAGTTATAGTTACATAGTTATAGTTACATAGTTATAGTTATAGTTACATAGTTATAGTTACATAGTTATAGTTACACAGTTACATAATTATAGTTACATAGTTACATAGTTATAGTTACATAGTTATAGTTACATAGTTATAGTTACACAGTTATAGTTACACAGTTACATAGTTATAGTTACACAGTTATAGTTACATAGTTATAGTTATAGTTACATAGTTACATAGTTATAGTTACATAGTTATAGTTACATAGTTATAGTTATAGTTACATAGTTATAGTTACATAGTTATAGTTACACAGTTACATAATTATAGTTACATAGTTACATAGTTATAGTTACATAGTTATAGTTACATAGTTATAGTTACATAGTTACATAGTTATAGTTACATAGTTATAGTTACATAGTTACATAATTATAGTTACATAGTTATAGTTACATAATTATAGTTACATAGTTACATAGTTATAGTTACATAGTTATAGTTACACAGTTACATAGTTATAGTTACATAGTTATAGTTACATAGTTATAGTTACATAGTTATAGTTACATAGTTACATAATTATAGTTACATAGTTACATAGTTATAGTTACATAGTTATAGTTACACAGTTGCATAGTTATAGTTACATAGTTATAGTTACATAGTTATAGTTACATAGTTACATAGTTATAGTTACACAGTTGCATAGTTATAGTTACATAGTTATAGTTACATAGTTATAGTTACATAGTTACATAGTTATAGTTACACAGTTACATAGTTATAGTTACATAATTATAGTTACATAGTTATAGTTACATAGTTATAGTTACATAGTTATAGTTACACAGTTACATAGTTATAGTTACATAGTTATAGTTATAGTTACATAGTTATAGTTACATAGTTATAGTTACACAGTTACATAGTTATAGTTACATAGTTATAGTTACACAGTTACATAGTTATAGTTACATAGTTATAGTTACACAGTTACATAGTTATAGTTACATAGTTATAGTTACATAGTTATAGTTATAGTTACATAGTTATAGTTACATAGTTATAGTTACACAGTTGCATAGTTATAGTTACATAGTTATAGTTACATAGTTATAGTTACATAGTTACATAGTTATAGTTACACAGTTACATAGTTATAGTTACATAATTATAGTTACATAGTTATAGTTACATAGTTATAGTTACATAGTTATAGTTACACAGTTACATAGTTATAGTTACATAGTTATAGTTATAGTTACATAGTTATAGTTACATAGTTATAGTTACACAGTTACATAGTTATAGTTACATAGTTATAGTTACACAGTTACATAGTTATAGTTACATAGTTATAGTTACATAGTTATAGTTACATAGTTATAGTTATAGTTACATAGTTATAGTTACATAGTTATAGTTACATAGTTACATAGTTATAGTTACATAGTTATAGTTACATAGTTATAGTTACATAGTTATAGTTACATAGTTATAGTTACATAGTTACATAGTTATAGTTATAGTTACATAGTTATAGTTACACAGTTATAGTTACATAGTTACATAATTATAGTTACATAGTTACATAGTTTATAGTTACATAGTTATAGTTACACAGTTACATAGTTATAGTTACATAGTTATAGTTACATAGTTATAGTTACATAGTTATAGTTACATAGTTATAGTTACACAGTTACATAGTTATAGTTACATAGTTATAGTTACATAGTTATAGTTATAGTTACATAGTTATAGTTACATAGTTATAGTTACATAGTTATAGTTACATAGTTATAGTTATAGTTACATAGTTACATAGTTATAGTTACATAGTTATAGTTACATAGTTATAGTTATAGTTACATAGTTATAGTTACATAGTTACATAATTATAGTTACATAGTTACATAGTTATAGTTACATAGTTATAGTTACACAGTTACATAATTATAGTTACATAGTTACATAGTTATAGTTACATAGTTATAGTTACATAGTTACATAATTATAGTTACATAGTTATAGTTATAGTTACATAGTTACATAGTTATAGTTACATAGTTATAGTTACACAGTTACATAGTTATAGTTACATAGTTATAGTCATAGTTACATAGTTACATAATTATAGTTACATAGTTACATAGTTATAGTTACATAGTTATAGTTACACAGTTACATAATTATAGTTACATAGTTACATAGTTATAGTTACATAGTTATAGTTACATAGTTACATAATTATAGTTACATAGTTATAGTTACATAATTATAGTTACATAGTTACATAGTTATAGTTACATAGTTATAGTTACATAGTTATAGTTACACAGTTACATAGTTATAGTTACATAGTTATAGTTACATAGTTACATAGTTATAGTTACATAGTTATAGTTACACAGTTGCATAGTTATAGTTACATAGTTATAGTTACATAGTTATAGTTACATAGTTATAGTTACATAGTTACATAGTTATAGTTACACAGTTGCATAGTTATAGTTACATAGTTATAGTTACATAGTTATAGTTACATAGTTATAGTTACATAGTTATAGTTACATAGTTACATAGTTATAGTTACACAGTTACATAGTTATAGTTACATAGTTATAGTTACACAGTTACATAGTTATAGTTACATAGTTATAGTTACACAGTTACATAGTTATAGTTACATAGTTATAGTTATAGTTACATAGTTATAGTTACATAGTTATAGTTACACAGTTACATAGTTATAGTTACATAGTTATAGTTATAGTTACATAATTATAGTTACATAGTTATAGTTATAGTTATAGTTACATAGTTATAGTTACATAGTTATAGTTATAGTTATAGTTACATAGTTATAGTTACATAGTTAGTCTGGCTGAAAAAGACAAAAGTCCATCCAGTTCCACCATAAAACAAAACGTTATAATCCTGTTTAAAGACTATTTAACCATTTCCATACCGGGCACTTTTACCCCCTCCCCCCCCCAGGCCATTTTTCAGGTTTCAGCACTCTCACACTTTGAATGACAATTGCGCGGTCATACAACATTGTACTCAAAGTAAAATTTTATCATTTTCTTCACACAACTAGAGCTTTCTTTTGGTGATATTTAATCACCGCTGGGGTTTTTATTTTTTGCTAAATTAACAAAAAAAGACTGAAAATTTTGAAAAAAAAATAAAAGTTTGCAAATAAATAATTGTTCTTCATAAATTTAGGCCGAGATGTATTCTGCTCCATGTCTTTGGTGAAAATAACCCAAATTAGGATGTTTTATTTAGTTTATAGGGAAGTTATAGAGTTCACAAACTATGGTATAGATCTGAGTATTGATCAATCCTGAAGTACTGACGGCCAATCTAATTTCTTGAGGCCCAAGAATGTCAGAATAGTACAGATATCCCCCAAATGTCAGGACAGTACAGATATCCCCCAAATGTCAGGACAGTACAGATATCCCCCAAATGTCAGGACGGTACAGAAATCCCCCAAATGTCAGGACGGTACAGATATCCCCCAAATGTCAGGACGGTACAGATATCCCCCAAATGTCAGGACAGTACAGATATCCCCCAAATGTCAGGACAGTACAGATATCCCCCAAATGTCAGGACGGTACAGAAATCCCCCAAATGACCCCTTTTTGCAGAGTAGACAGTCCGACGTACTTCATAAGAGGAATGGCGAGTTTTTTGAAGTTGTATTTTTTTTGTCATAATTTTTCGGAAAATGAAAAAATAAAAAAAATTATTTTCACTATTTTTTTTTTACATCCTGTCACCAGTGCAGTACAGCGTCATCATATAACTGGCATGGCGGTGATCAGGGACACTGACTGGTGACAGTGTGGGAAAAAAAAAAATATATATTTTTTTTAATTTTGTTAAAAATAATTTTCTTTTTTTTAAGATTTTTTTTTCATATTTCACTATGTCCAAAGTAGTACAATGTTACCATAGTAACATTGTACTACTTTGGGGAAGTGATCAGTATTGTTTTTTACACAAGCATTTACCTGAATGACATCGATTCATTCAGGGTTTTTTTTTTTTTTTGTGCTTAGCTGTGATTTGGCCACAGATAATCACATGACATGTGCATGTGACCTGCTGTGACCATTCACAGCTAGACACACTAGTATACAATGGATGGCATGAATGAAGCCATCCATTGTATACAACTGTCATGTGACCTGCTGTGATTGGTCATGTGACCTGCTGCCAGGTCCAGTGCGATTCACCCGGCTGTATATCTGAGAGGCTTCCACGGTGGTATTCCGGGCTATCCCAAGAGAGACGACCACTGACCAGACCAGACCAATACCAAGAGAGGGAGAGTCCGTTACCAGCGGTTCAGCTCATCCATCCCATCCCAAGAGGGGGGCCTCTGGTTATTGATTATATGCGTACATAAAGATACGCATCTGGTGAGTGCGTATTTTAACTATTTTATCACCTCGCCACCTGGAACGTGAAGTCACCAACGTCTCCTGTAACCATCACCTATCACAGACTGTCACCGTCTCCTGTCACCATCACCTACCACAGACTGTCACCAACGTCTCCTGTAACCATCACCTACCACAGACTGTCACCAACGTCTCCTGTCACCATCACCTACCACAGACTGTCACCAACGTCTCCTGTAACCATCACCTATCACAGACTGTCACCAACGTCTCCTGTACCCGTCACCTATCACAGACTGTCACCAACATCTCCTGTAACCATCACCTACCACAGACCGTCACCAACGTCTCCTGTAACCATCACCTATCGCAGACCGTCACCAACGTCTCCTGTACCCGTCACCTACCACAGACCGTCACCAACGTCTCCTGTACCCGTCACCTACCGCAGACTATCACCAACGTCTCCTGTAACCATCACCTACCGCAGACTGTCACCATCACCTACCACAGACTGTCACCATCACCTATCACAGACTGTCACCATCACCTACCGCAGACCGTCACCAACGTCTCCTGTAACCGTCACCTACCACAGACCGTCACCATCGTCTCCTGTAACCATCACCTATCGCAGACCGTCACCAACGTCTCCTGTAACCGTCACCTACCACAGACCGTCACCATCGTCTCCTGTAACCGTCACCTACCACAGACTGTCACCAACGTCTCCTGTAACCGTCACCTACCACAGACCGTCACCATCGTCTCCTGTAACCGTCACCTACCACAGACTGTCACCAACGTCTCCTGTAACCGTCACCTACCACAGACTGTCACCAACGTCTCCTGTAACCATCACCTACCACAGACTGTCACCAACGTCTCCTGTAACCGTCACCTACCACAGACTGTCACCAACGTCTCCTGTAACCGTCACCTACCACAGACCGTCACCATCGTCTCCTGTAACCGTCACCTACCACAGACTGTCACCAACGTCTCCTGTAACCGTCACCTACCACAGACTGTCACCAACGTCTCCTGTCACCATCACCTACCACAGACCGTCACCATCGTCTCCTGTAACCATCACCTATCGCAGACCGTCACCAACGTCTCCTGTACCCGTCACCTACCACAGACTGTCACCGACGTCTCCTGTAACCGTCACCTACCACAGACTGTCACCGACGTCTCCTGTAACCGTCACCTACCACAGACTGTCACCGACGTCTCCTGTAACCGTCACCTACCACAGAGTGTCACCGACGTCTCCTGTAACCGTCACCTACCACAGGGTGTCACAATCACCTACCACAGACTGTCACCATCACCTACCACAGACTGTCACCGACGTCTCCTGTCACCATCACCTACCACAGACTGTCACCATCACCTATCACAGACTGTCACCATCACCTACCACAGACTGTCACCGTCTCCTGTCACCATCACCTACCACAGACTGTCACCATCACCTACCACAGACTGTCACCCTCACCTACCACAGACTGTCACCATCACCTACCACAGACTGTCACCATCACCTACCACAGACTGTCACCATCACCTATCACAGACTGTCACCATCACCTACCACAGACTGTCACCGTCTCCTGTCAACATCACCTACCACAGACTGTCACCATCACCTACCACAGACTGTCACCATCACCTACCACAGACTGTCACCATCACCTACCACAGACTGTCACCGTCTCCTGTCACCATCACCTACCACAGACTGTCACCGTCTCCTGTAACCATCACCTACCACAGACTGTCACCATCACCTACCACAGACTGTCACCCTCACCTATCACAGATTGTCACCATCACCTACCACAGACTGTCACCCTCACCTACCACAGACTGTCACCGTCTCCTGTCACCCTCACCTACCACAGACTGTAACCATCACCTACCACAGACTGTCACCATCACCTACCACAGACTGTCACCATCACCTACCACAGACTGTCACCATTTTATACATCTATTTTAGCACATTGAGATTCATTATTCAGGACTATATGTTCAGCTGGTTTATGGATTGGAAGTATTAATCTGCATTTGTTTTAGCGCTGCACTTTCTCTAAGTATTTTATGAGGTTTTATTCTGGTTGCCTTTTTGTGTTTTTAGCTGCTGTACTATTACTAAGCGCTCACTGATTATTTCGTTTTTCTGTATATATTTACATAGTTACATAGTTAGTCTGGCTGAAAAAAGACAAAAGTCCATCCAGTTCAACCAAAAAAGAGAAAAAGTTATAATCCTCCACCCACAGTTGATCCAGAGGAAGGCAAAAAAAAAAACCCAGCAATGCATGATCTGATTTGCTCCTGCTGGGAAACAATTCCTTCCTGATCCCCAGAGAGGCAATCAGATATTCCCTGGATATAAACCCAAAATCGATGTTTCGGTATCTTGGGCATCACACCTCACTGTAAATGATTTTCTGTGTTACCAAGTTTCTTACTGGAGATCCTGCCAGCAACATCACTTCCTGTTCCGGGCTGACAACACTACGGCATTACCTGGCACTTAGCAGCAGTGTTGTCATCTTATTGTGTGCACTCCTATTAGCCGTTGGGCTACCAACTAAAGAGGCTTTCACATCAGGCTTACAACAGGAAGTTCTGTTACTGGCAGGATCTCCATGTAAGAAATGTTTCAACAGTCACATTACCGCGCTCATTGGAATTGACTTTGGCGCCCAGTAGCCTTTTCATTACGGAGTGTTCATCAGCCCAGTGGTGTATTTAGGTTTTGTGCTGCCTTAGGCAACACAAAAATTGGCGCGCTCCAACCCCCCCTGCAGAAAGAGCCTGCCATTGACCAAGAGCTCCCCTGTCCTCCACCCGAGCCTTCCACTACCACTGCCCCCCATACACCAGCCACCGCCCCCATGGTGAGAGAGAGAAAGACACCTTCACAGCTCCGGACATTCCCAGGAACGAGAGTCAGGCTGTGCATACACCGTCATGAAACCCGCAGCATCTCACGGAACCCACCAGGTCCCCATGTTGTGTGTGTCCCTTCTTCCATCCCTTCTTCCAAGGGGCAGTGCTGCCCCCCTGGAAAAATGCCGCCCTAGGCAAATGCCTTGTTTGCCTTGTGGTAAATACACCCCTACATCAGCCTCTGTGACCTGTGACTAGACCCCCTGCTTGCCTCTGTATATCAAACTTCATCTTGACTCTGCTTGATCTCAATATTCCATTGTTGACCCGATCTTGACTTCTGTCTGCCGATTCGTTACCTTATTTGCTCACCCTGACCTTGGCCTGGCCCCCGAATCTGCTTCCATTTGTGCATTTCTGCTGCCCAGATGTTGCTGAATCCTGCCTGCCTGACATTGCTTCTGGATCCTTCATATGCGAGCTTCTATTTCCCGTTCCTCCAGAGCGTCTCCCAACCAGGACCTTCTACAGACCAACTTGGCCTCTGCCAGATAAGTGACAGCAACTGATTCAGCAAAATGTGGCCCAATGCCTGTCAGGAGTTTCAGAATCCTTGTCATGTACCTGATGGGGATCGAGCTGGAGGGGGGGCGTCTCTTGCACCTTTTGTCCATCACTCCTGGTAGTGGTGATAGTGGATGGGAGAACATGGGGTGGCATGAGGCAGGGCTGGGACAAGGGGTGGGTGAGAGGGGCCCTGGGCACATCAGTTTACTGTAGGGATGGGGGCTCCTTCTTTCTGTTTCAAGGCTGACAGGAGTAGTGACGGCGTCAGTGATGTTGACTAAAGCAAGGGACTGCTGGGTGTAGGATCCCCTAAGCTTGCACATCATGAATGGGAGGGACGGGTGTAGTTTGGCATCTTTGCCCCGGGCGTTGGATGACTTTGTCCCGGCACTGGAATCAGGGATGGTGTAACGGGCAGTGCCAGCTTGTGCTTGAGGGATGCAGATTACTGTAGCTCACCAGGCAGGAACCAGAGATTGGAACATGGTGACACTTGACAGACAGGAGAGTAGCCGGGACACAAGATAAAGGATCATCAACAGCCGGGAAATGAGGTACAGGAACATTCGGGAGAGGCAGAGTCAGGATACAATCTGGGATCAGTACACAGTTGGGCAGGGGAGTAAAGGAACATCAGGCAGAGGCAGAGTCAGGATACAATCCAGGATTAGTACACAGCCGGGCAGGGGGTACAGAACATCCGGGAGAGGCAGAGTCACGATACAATCAGGGATCACTACACAGTCAGGCAGGGAGGTACAGGAACATCTGGGAGAGGCAGAGTCAGGATACAATCGGGGGATTAGTACACAGCCAGGCATGGAGGTACAGGAACATCAGGCAGAGTCACGATACAATCAGGGATCAGTACACAGCCGGACAGGGAGGTACAGGAACATCAGGCAGAGGCAGAGTCAGGATACAATCGGGGATTAGTACACAGCCAGGCATGGAGGTACAGGAACATCAGGCAGAGGCAGAGTCAGAATACAATCCGGGATCAGTACACAGCGAGGCATCAAGGAACAGGAACATCAGGCAGAGACGGAGTCAGGAAACAATCCGGGATTAGTACACAGCTGGGCAGGGAGGTACAGGAACATCCGGGAGAGGCAGAGTCAGGATACAATCCGGGATTAGTACACAGCCAAGCAGAGAGGTACAGGAACATCAGGCAGAGATGGAGTCAGGATACAATCTGGGATTTGTACACAGCCGGGCAGGGGGGTTCAGGAATATCAGGTAGAGACAGAGTCAGGATACAATCCAGGATTAGTACACAGCCGGGCAGGGAGGTACAGGAACATCAGGCAGAGGCAGAGTCAGGATACAATCGGGGATTAGTACACAGCCAGGCATGGAGATACAGGAACATCAGGCAGAGACAGAGTCAGGATACAATCCAGGATTAGTACACAGCTGGGCAGAAAGGAACAGGAACATCAGGCAGAGACGGAGTCAGGAAACAATCCGGGATTAGTACACAGCTGGGCAGGGAGGTACAGGAACATCCGGGAGAGGCAGAGTCAGGATACAATCCGGGATTAGTACACAGCCAAGCAGAGAGGTACAGGAACATCAGGCAGAGATGGAGTCAGGATACAATCTGGGATTTGTACACAGCCGGGCAGGGGGGTTCAGGAATATCAGGTAGAGACAGAGTCAGGATACAATCCAGGATTAGTACACAGCCGGGCAGGGAGGTACAGGAACATCAGGCAGAGACAGAGTCAGGATACAATCAGGGATCAGTACACAGCCGGGGAGGGGGTACAGGAACATCCAGGAAAGGCAGAGTCAGGATACAATTCGGGATCAGTACACAGTTGGGCAGGGAGGTACAGGAACATCAGGCAGAGGTGGAGTCAGGATACAATCCGGGATTAGTACACAGCCGGGCAGGGGGTACAGGAATATCAGGCAAAGGCAGAATCAGGATACTTCCTGGAATCCATCTGCCCTTAGCTCAGACATGCAGACAGGAGGGTGTGCTTAGCTGAGAAAGCCCCTCCTCCCATGAAGACTCCTTGGATGTATGACATCATTTCGGCCTAGACCAGAAACCAGGCAGTAACTGAAGAAATGTAAAAAGGTATAAAACAAGTCAATCTGATCTCCCTTCCTCTCTATTTACTAATGCTGGCAGCACACGGAGGACACAGTTTAGTTCCCCCTTCCCTTCTTGAGGGTCGTTTTTCCAAATGCTCCGGATGTGAAGTGGTTAAGCACCATCCTCATCGCTGTGATACAACAAATGCAGCATTAAGAGGTTGATGTACTAAAAGCAAATAGACTGTGCACTCCAGAGCTTAGTGAATGAGTGAAGCTTCACTTTGCACAGAAGACCCAATCACATGCAAGGAAAATAAAAAAAAAAAAACTGAATTTTTGCTTCCACCTGATTGGATGATGGAAGTCAGCAGAGCTTCAGCTTGTTTACTAAGCTCTGGAGCAATTGCACTTTGTAAAGTGCGCCGTCTATTTGCCTTTAGTAAATCCACCCCTAAGGGTTCATTCCCACCACGGTGCAGAGACGTCGCTTTTCCTGCCTGCGTTCTGCAGGGGCACAACGAAATCCATTGTTCTCTATGTGCCCTGTTCCCACCACCCACCACACTGGTATCAGATATTGTCTGTAACATACATAACACTCATTGAACTGATGTAAACCGATGTCTCCGCAAGTGAAATCTGCTGGTCAGTTTCCGTCAGTCTTTCTGCCCGCAGGGTGTGAATGAGCCCTAATAATCTGAGAAAATTCATGGAGAATGACCCCCTCCTATCTTCTTGATTATAACGGCACATTTTTTTTTGCATTTATAAATCTTCATATATGCAAATCAGATAATTGGATGGATTAGTTGCTGTCCATTATTTCCTGTTAGACCCTGTCTGCCTCACAATCCATGAATAGAAATCAAAGAAAATAATCAATGATAATCGTTTCTTGAGAAACAAAGAAAAGTGACAGCGGGGGAAGGGTTAGAGCGTCAAACTCTGAAGAGTCAGTTCTGAATTTCAGACCCAAGTCTTGACTTTTTGTTAGCCTGACCCAAAGTCCTCGATTAATTTCCTGCTTCTCGCTGTTGTAGGAATAGGACGGGTTGGGACTGTAAGAGGGGAAAACATTCTTTTTCTTTTAAAATGGACGTCAGAAATATCTTTTGTTCTGCCTCCCCAGACTAAGCATTGAAAGTGTCATCTCTGTAAAATGGAAATCCACAGAAAAGTGGGACTGTTAGGGAGTCTCATATATTTAAGACATCCATTATACTGTATTTATTTATTTTTTTTAAATCTTTTAGTTGTATTTCCCTAAAAAAAAAGATCGCAAGGTGCATAAAATGCCTGGCATCCTCGCCGCAGACGACCCCTAACAATAAATCGAATCATTTTTTATATTTTGCATATTATTCATTGTATCCGTAGCGCTACCCCTGAAGGAGTCACTTGATAGTTTTCCATGGGCTCCCCTTTCTTCGCCTCGCAGCCAGGCACAGTGTATTTCTGCAGCCAATTACACACACTTCCACTCGTTGTCATCAATGGCCAGTCTAGGGGATGTTTTGTTTTGGAGTTTTATTATAGAACTGGGGATAGGGATGGGGAATGTAGTAGGATCCTCCAAAATTCAGGACTATTCCCACTGAGGACATCTAGCTGATCTCCTAGTTGAGCTCTGGTGAAGTCCCGGGTGACAGTAGATAGCAGACTTCCCTTGTAACATTTAGCAGCAAGTAGTTTTAGGAGTGAGCAAAGTCCCTTTAGCAGTAGCAGCACTTGGACAAGCTCTTCAGAACACCAGCCAGCGTTACCTTTCCTTTTTTTTAGACCCTCGCTGACCATCAAGCACCAGAGGGGAGGCAAGCACACGAGTCCCCAAGATCTCTCAGAGTCTGCACTCACAAGTTCAAGGACTGAATGGTTGCCTCCTTCCAATCTTCCAAGTGAAACCCTCCAGTGGTTCCAGACAGATCTTTGGCAGCCAGCTCCCCTCAGTCTGATTACTGTAGACCCAGGGTCACTCTCTTTAATTTCAGGCTCCCAGGTCGACCCACCGGACGCCGCATAGCAGCACGTGCCAGGTGAGGCAGCCTGCTTCCGGCCTGGCTGTTCAATCCTCTCCCGGGAAAGACACTGAACCCATGTGCTCTCAGAATATAAATTATTATTATAATACAGTATTTATAAAGCGCCGATAGTTGGCTCAGCGCTGTACATTACAGAGGGGGACAGAACATGTGACAGAACAATACAATACAATACAATGCAAAACATGAGGGGATTGAGGGCCCTGCTCCTTGGAGCTTACAATCTAGGAGGGAGGGGATGGTGGCACAGGAGGAGATAGCTGTGGGGGATGGAGTGGTAGGAAGAGTGGAGGAGATCGGCAAGTTAGCAGGGGGTGGGGTAGGCTTCCCTAAAGAGGCGGGTTTTCAGGGTGAGCCTAAAGGAGAGGAGAGTAGGTGATAATCTGATGGGTTGGGGCAGGGAGTTCCAGAGGATGGGTGACACCCTGGAGAAGTCCTGGAGGCGGGCATGGGAGGAGGAGACCAGGGAACTGATGAGAAGGAGGTCTTGTGAGGAGCGGAGTGTGCGTGTTGGGCGGTACTTGGATATTAGGTCAGTGCTGTAGTTCGGGGCAGTATGGTGGACGGCTTTGTACGTCAATGTTAGGATTTTGAATTTGATCCGTTGCACAATCGGAAGCCAGTGGAGGGATTGGCAGAGGGGGTGGAGGACACTGAATGGAGGCCAGTGGAGGGATTGGCAGAGGGGGGTGGAGGACACTGAGTGGAGGCCAGTGGAGGGATTGGCAGAGGGGGGTGGAGGACACTGAGTGGAGGTCAGTGGAGGGATTGGCAGAGGGGGGTGGAGGACACTGAGTGGAGGCCAGTGGAGGGATTGGCAGAGGGGGGTGGAGGACACTGAGTGGAGGTCAGTAGAGGGATTGGCAGAGGGGGGTGGAGGACACTGAGTGGAGGCCAGTGGAGGGATTGGCAGAGGGGGGTGGAGGACACTGAGTGGAGGTCAGTGGAGGGATTGGCAGAGGGGGGTGGAGGACACTGAGTGGAGGCCAGTGGAGGGATTGGCAGAGAGGGGTGGAGGTCAGTGGAGGGATTGGCAGAGGGGGGTGGAGGACACTGAGTGGAGGCCAGTGGAGGGATTGGCAGAGGGGGGTGGAGGACACTGAGTGGAGGTCAGTGGAGTGATTGGCAGAGGGGGGTGGAGGCCAGTGGAGGGATTGGCAGAGGGGGGTGGCGGAGATGGAGCGGTTGGAAAGGTGAATGAGTCTGGCAGCCGTATTCAGGATGGACTGAAGCGGGGATAGCCAGCGGCGAGGCAGGCCAGTGAGGAGGGAGTTGCAGTAGTCGAGTCGTGATATGATGAGGGAGTGGATGAGCTGTTTAGTGGTTTCTGGGGCTAGGAACGTGCGGATTTTGGCGATGTTGCGGAGGTGGAGTCTGCATGTTGCGGAGGTGGAGTCTGCATGTTGCGGAGGTGGAGTCTGCATGTTGCGGAGGTGGAGTCTGCATGAGTTTGTTAAAGATTGGACTTGGGACTGGAAGGATAGGTTGGAGTCCAGAATGACACCAAGTACTCTGGCCTGCGGGGCGGGTTTGATGGTGGCATTGTTGGATGTGACGGAGAAGACAATGGGGGGTGGGGTCCGGGCTGGGGGGAAGACAAGAAACTCGGTTTTGGAGAGGTTCAGTTTAAGGAAGTGGAGTGACATCCAGTCTGATATGTCGCTCAGTAGGTGTGTGATTCGGGCGGAGACTGAGGGGGTGAGGTGGGGGGTTGAGAGATAGATTTGTGTGTCGTCGGCATAGAGGTGATAGTTGAAGCCGTGAGAGTGTATGATAATATCACTCCCAGCATGCCATGGGGTCACCTTCCCCTGCAATTGCTGCAATGGTGGGGCACAACGGGCGGTTTCTGGATAGGCCGTAGTGGGCGAGGCGGTTTTGGAGGCTTTAGCAACCAGTGGCGTCGGGACCCCTTGTGGTCGGTGTACCCTGTTATATGGACAGATGGAATTTAGATTGATCCTACTTGACCATTCCAACGCAAATACTGTGCCATTACATTGAAGAACCTTTCTCTTGTGGCTCAAATTCCATATACATAGGGATCTCCTTACACATCATAGTAGCTGATTGCTTGTGGTTTTTGTACATACTTTATTTGGACCAGAATTGGTGATGAGATTGGACCTCCATACCATACTAGCTTACTGCTGATTTCCTTTATATGCACTTGGACTGGGATTGTTGACGTTAGTGCATGCCTATCGGTGGGGAGGAAGCCTTTCAAGGGGCTGCCGCCTGCCCTCCTGTTTTGTTGGGATCCCCCCATTGATTGGTTCCGCTTGGGAAGGCCTGAGGTGCTCTTCTGCCTGTAGACTAAGAGATCTAACTCCCGCAGAAGCGATATTGTCACGAAACATGTCGAGTTACTACAGCCATTGATATCAGAATATTTGTTTTCAAACCTTTGCTGGGTTACGGTACACTTTTAATGTGGGATTTATTAATATTATTGTATCTATAGGATTTGTATCTGAGTGTACAATTCCAATTACTGTGGAAGTACATTCTCTGCAGAGGATTTTATTAATTGTTGTGCGTCTATGTATGTTCAATAAAGCACTCATTTTATTTATCACTGTTGTAGTGCCTATGAGGTCCACCAAATGGACCCTATTCTTCTCCAAAAGTTTGAATAGGACGTGGCACTTGGGAGCATCATACATCTCCTCACAGCAATCACCCTGTGTTGGATATCATGTCTCTATATTCCCCTGCAATTGGTCAGGGCTGTACCCATACTCATGCTGTTTATTACCTAGCCCTCACCCATGTTCTGGAAGGCTCTCATAGCTTCCCGAAGGCGGGCAGAACTCAGACAAACTCAAACTCCAGAGCAGCATGGCAGACCTGACTAATCAATCACAGCACTCTGTTAAGCAGAATAGCACACTGAATGTACCTGACACCCTCTCTGGAAAGGAGAGAAACACAGCTATGCTTTGCCTGACTATACACATCCTAGACCTGACTAGGAGGGTGCTACATATCCATCTTACATTGGGTATTTCCCAAAGTCCTGCATGCTGAGAGAGTTGTGTTGGAAGTGGGGGGGTGGGGTGGTGCATCTGTACATATAATACACATTTTGTGAGTCCAGAAGCCCTACTACTTTAGATTCTTTGAAAAAAAACTCCCAAAACATTTACCAGTCTCCCATATGAATAAAAGAAATAAAGTGTCAGTTGTACTGCCCTGCCAGGTCACAATAGGGTAGGGGTCCACAACAGATAAAGCCAATCCTCCCAACAAAGGAGATCCTGGGGTTCAATAGAAGAACCTCATAGTTGGGGCATAACCAATCGCCATTAGATAAAAAGGAACACCTTCTCCTCTACAAGACAGAGCAGCCTGGATGTTGGTGCCAACATGGGCATCTCCAGCAAGTTGTACTTAGGTACAATCACGGTAAATGATGATTGTGTGGAGATAGAAATACCTCACAATCTCAGAAGGGTTGGCAGACAGACGACTTCCTCGAACACCTTCCAGATCTGTGAGAAGTTAAAAACCAAAACTCTGCTGATCTTGACAACAATGAACATTGTGCATGAAAGTGGGGCACAATATTTGCTCTCAGTTGATACCACTAACTGTGGAAGGGAGTTCCACGTTTTTACTGCCCTCAAAGTGAAGAACCCGTTATGCAGATAAGGAATAAATTGCTTGTCTTCCATCTTCATGTGATGACCACCTTTTTTTTTTCAGAGTTCTTGGACTAGACAGTTTATTCCCAATACTGTAGTCACCATTGAGAAATGTGTATATTCCGATTATATCCCCTTCTAGGTGAATCCCTATAAAGGAGAATACGTTTAATTTCTGTGATTGTTCCTCATAAATGAGGTCCTCCATCCCCCTTACTCATTTTTTTTCTTCTCTGAACTCTCTCTAATTCAGAAATATTTTTCCTGAGGACTGGTGACCAAAACAGGATGTCATACTCAGGATGAGTGTCCCGGTCAGGGGTCAGGCCTGGAGACCAGTAACTATAGCAGTAGAGAGGCTCCCACCGACCAGCTGGATAAGTACACAAGCAGATCACCTTGGCAGATGATGTGAGCTCACCTGAGGTGCTGGGTCTCAGCTCTAACCGTATTCCCCAGAACTCCTGATGGTGGGGATGGGTTTTGCTGCATGTTAGTAACAGGCCACTGTCCTCAGGATTGCACCAAAAGGAGGTGAGCAAGCCGGGGTCCAGTAGCAGATATAGCTGGTTGGGATCAAGCAGAAGTGTAGTCTATAAACAAGCCAAAGGTTGGGATCAAGTAGAGTCATAGTCGAGGAGCAAGCCAAAGGTCATTAATAAGTGGCAGTGAAGACTCGGACGGCAGCATTAGTGCCCAGAAGGAGCTATTAGCTGGAGAAAACACAATAATCTGGCAAACAAGAAGTGGCATGGCTAAAATAGGAAGCTCATGGGAGGAGCAAAGGGTTCAAGGTTCAAGAAAAACAAGGTTCAAATCAAGACCATTTAAGCAATTGTCCAAGGAGCTGCCCAGCATCCCAGGCATCTCAGCAAGAAGAAACACAGCCAGACACAGCAGAGGTTGCAGGTTCAGACCCGGGTCCTGACAATGAGGCAGAATCTGCATTTTGTAACTTATTAGAATTATAATTTTATCTCTGGAGAAAATGTCCTGTTTAATGCATGATGATAGTCTGCTGGCTTTGCTAGCTTTGGCTTGGCATTGCATGCTATTGCTGAGTCTATGGTCCACAAGAACCCCTATTTCCCCAGTGGAGCACCTCCTAATGAGAAGAAGCAAATTTTCAGCTCCCAAGTGCATTACATCTTCCAATATTGAACCCCATCTGCTATGTAGCTGCCCATCTCTTAGTGTTTAGGTTTGGGTGGAGAGTCTATATTCTGTTTTTAGGTATTGCTCTACAGCAGTGGTTCTCAACCTTCCTAATGCCGTGACCCTTTAATACAGTTCCTCATGTTGTGGTGACCCCCAACCATAAAATTATTTACCCAGTAATTATAATTCATGAGTGTCGTTTTACCTCCAATACTGCTGCTTTCAACACAGCAGCTGCTTTCTACACAGTAGCTGCTTTCAACACAGTAGCTGCTTTCTACACAGTAGCTGCTCTTTACACATCGGAAATATGTGTTTTCTGATGGTCTTAGGCAACCCCTGTGAAAGAGTCGTTCGACCCCCAAAGGGGTCGCGACCCACAGGTTGAGAACCACTGCTCTACAATAACCTGCACTTCATCTCAGTTCTTTGCACCTATAATGGTTTACGGCTCCGGCAGCGTTGGGTACACCAGCAATGTGTAACTATACCTGGCACAAGGGTCCTGTATGGATCCCATAATCTATACCAATGGAGAGCAATACAAATCCTGCGGGACGTATACGCAGGAGCTCAGGCTGGTGGTCGCAGAATGCTTTCTCTGGAAATCCCTTTTATAACCACCTCTAGTTCTCAGCCTCCTTGGCTCTCTTTGATATTTTCCTCACGTTGGTGCCACGTAGAGCAGAATGATACCTTGTGCCCACTTCCAGCATGCAGCCTAGGACATACATGATATAAATGCACTCATCTACCGGAAATGTTCCCTGAATAGAATATTCAGCTCTTGGCAATGGCGCAGTTTTAATCATAGATGGCGATGGAACTGGTTCGAATCTGTTTAAGGAGCGGCTCAGGGTGCCATCTTGCAGCCTCAGGTTAATTCATGATGCTGCTACCTAATGGGACTAAAGTCCGACAGGTACTCAGCAAGATGGAGGATGTGGGCCAGAGGCAGAAAACAGTCGTATCTTGTGTTTCTTTCCAGCGAAGAGATATATAAAAGGCCGAGCCTGGAGGGAGGTGAGACCTGCGAAGAGCGGGGAGGAGAGGCATGCTGTACAAGGTGTATCGGGCCCCGTCTGTGTTCCAGTAATACTTATCAGAGGAGAAGCAAGCTATGAAGGAGGGAGCAGGTCAGAGCATCTGCTGGAGAAAACAGATCTTTATCCTCAGGGCAGTTAGTAAATGGAATCTTCTCTCCCTGATACCCATTTTGCGTACAAATAAGGGCCGCCAGCCAGGCATTAGCAACGCGCTTATGATACGCCGATGTGTTCAGAGTTATCTAAGACACGGTATCAGCAATTCCACCGAGTCCTGCGAAAACCGAGTTCCTGCTCAGTAAGTTGTGATAGGAATCTCTGTATATCACAAGGTCCTAATATACAGGATATATATTATTATACAGGATATATATTATTATACAGGATATCCATTGTCTACAGAACCATAAACCTGGAAATTCATTCCTCCATCCTATATATATGAACGTGTCAGTGCTCAGTGTACGCCGTAATGGCTGCCGCCTGCCAATCTCCATCTCAAATGTACTTTTGAAGGAACGGTGCACTTATTTCATATATATATATATATATATACAGTCATGGCCGAAATTGTTGGCACCCTTGATATTTTTCCTGAAAATCAAGTATTTCACACAAAAAAGGTATTGCATTAACACATGTTTTGCTATACACATGTTTATTCCCTTTGTATGTATTGGAACAAATATAAAACAGAGGCAGAAAAGCAAATATGACATAATGTCACACAAAACCCCAAAAATGGGCTGGACAAAAGTATTGGCACCCTTAACTTAATATTTGGTTGCACACCCTTTGGAAAACATAACTGAAATCAGTCGCTTCCTATAACCATCAATAAGCTTCTGACACCTCTCACCCGGAATTTTGGACCACTCTTCCTTTGCAAACAGCTCCAGGTCTCTCTTATTGGAAGGACACCTTTTCCCAACAGCAATTTTAAGATCTCTCCACAGGTGTTCAATGGGATTTAGATCTGGGCTCATTGCTGGCCACTTCAGAACTCTCCAGCGCTTCTTTGCCATCCATTTCTGAGTGCTTTTTGACGTATGTTTGGGGTCATTGTCCTGCTGGAAGACCCAGGATCTTGGACGCAAACCCAGCTTTCTGACACTGGGCCCTACAGTGCGACCCAAAATCCTTTGGTAATCCTCAGATTTCATGATGCCTTGCACACAGTCAAGGCACCCAGTGCCAGAGGCAGCAAAACAACCCCAAAACATCATTGAACCTCCACCATATTTTACCGTAGGTACTGTGTTTTGTTCTTTGTAGGCCTCATTCCGTTTTCGGTAAACAGTAGAATGATGTGCTTTACCGAAAAGCTCTATCTTGGTCTCATCTGTCCACAAGACGTTTTCCCAGAAGGCTTTTGGCTTACTCAAGTACATTTTGGCAAACTGTAGTCTTGCTTTTTTATGTCTCTGTGTCAGCAGTGGGGTCCTCCTGGGTCTCCTGCCATAGCGTTTCATTTCATTTAAATGTCGACGGATAGTTCGCGCTGACACTGATGCTCCCTGAGCCTGCAGGACAGCTTGAATGTCTTTGGAACATGTTTGGGGCTGCTTATCCACCATCCGGACTATTCTGCGTTGCAATCTTTCATCAATTTTCCTCATCCGTCCACGACCAGGGAGATTAGCTACAGTGCCATGGGTTGCAAACTTCTTGATAATGTTGCGCACTGTGGACAAAGGCAAATCTAGTTCTCTGGAGATGGACTTGTAACCTTGAGATTGTTGATATTTTGCCACAATTTTGGTTCTCAGGTCCTCAGACAGTTCTCGTCTCCTCTTTCTGTTGTCCATGCTTAGTGTGGCACAGACAGACACACAATGCAAAGGTTAAGTGAACGTCTCTCCTTTTTATCTGCTTTCAGGTGTGATTTCTATATTGCCCACACCTGTTACTTGCCCCAGGTGAGTTTACAGGAGCATCACATGCTTGTAACATTCTTATTTATCCGCAGTTGTGAAAGGGTGCCAATACTTTTGTCCAGCCCATTTTTGGAGGTTTGTGTGACATTATGTCGAATTTGCTTTCTTTCCTCCCTTTTTTTGTTTTGTCCCAATACACACAAAGGGAATAAACATGTGTATAGCAAAACATGTGTTAATGCAATACGTTTCGTGAGAAATACATGATTTCCTGGAGAAATATCAAGGGTGCCAACAATTTCGGCCATGACTGTATATATATATATATATAATACAAAGGCGGTTACAGCACAGCAAGAGTACACTTGGAGCCAGGAATATGGCAACTTCAGGAATCCCGGCCCTTTATGGCTACCAACCTGCACCATGCAGCAGAAATGGAGATATGAATGGTCGGTCCAAACAGCTTCATAATACAACACATGAGATACACGGGAGGTCTTGTCACTTGTTAACCCTTTCCTATAACAAACTGTTGCTTGTAAGATGGGGCTTACCATGTGTTGCAATACATATTCAGGCTGGCCAACTGCATCAAAGTCATCCCTCTCTGGTCAGTCCCATCAAAGTCATCTGTAACGGACCACCTGACAGCACCTCTATCAGTCCCCTGGTAGAGCCTCCCCAGAGTGCGGAGTCTAAGCACCAGAGCACTTGTTCACCAGGGCCCCTGATGGTGGGGATGGACTTGGAGCGCTCCGGTACCAGGTCGCAACTACCAGGTATCTCCAACAGGGGTAGAGGAGTCTGACAGGGGCTCCAGAGAGCTAGGAGTCTGATGTAAGGGAGCCTAGTGATCCCTGCGGGATGGGTGGATGGATGAGCTAAATCAGAGTCATGCAGGCCGGGTCGGCAACTGGCGGATCGGTAAGGTACAAAACGGTAGGCAAAAGATAGTCGGGTCACACGCAGGGTCAATACCAGGAGGTCAGATCTAAACAGGAACATCTGGGAGCAGAGTCAGGCAAGCCAAGGGGTCAGGACGGGAGAAGGCAACAAGGTCAAAACAATCCAGATCAGAAGTACTCACACACAGGTAACAGGATACAAAGACCATTCGGCAACAAGTATCTGTGCAGGGCTAGCTTAAGTAGGCCGCCCTGCACCTGACAGGCGTAGCCTGGGTCCTAGTGCCTGCCTAGTACTGTCCAGACGACGGGTACGCCTGGGTCCTAGTGCCCTGCCACCTATACGTCTCGGCAGACACCTACGCATGTGTAGACCCATGCGTCGTGATGGTTCCTGACATCATCCCTCTCTGGTCAGTCCCATCAAAGTGATCCCTCTCTGGCCAGTCCCATCAAAGTCATCCCTTTCTGGCCAGTCCCATCAAAGTGATCTCTCTCCGGCCAGTCCCATCAAAGTGATCTCTCTCCGGCCAGTCCCATCAAAGTGATCCTTCCCTGGCAAGTCCCATTTAAAGTGATCCTTCTCTGTCCACTCCCATCAAAGTCATCTCTCTCTGGCCAGTCCCATCAAAGTCATCCCTCTCCAGCCAGTCCCATCAAAGTGATCCTTTTCTTGCCAGTCCCATCAAAGTGATGCCTCTCTGGCCAGTCCCATCAAAGCGATTTCTTTCTGGTCAGTCCCATCAAAGTCATTCTTCTCTGGCCAGCCCCATCAAAACGATTCCTCTCTGACCAGTCCCATCAAAGTGATCCCTCTCTGGCCAATTGCATCAAAGTGATCCCTCTCTGGCCAGTCCCATCAAAGCGATCCCTCTGGCCAGTCCCATCAAAGTAGTCCCTCTCTGGCCAGTCCCATCAAAGCGATCCCTCTGGCCAGTCCCATCAAAGTAGTCCCTCTCTGGCCAGTCCCATCAATTGATCCCTCTCTGACCAGTCCCATCAAAGTGATCCTTCTCTGGCCAGTCCCATCAAAGAAATCCTTCTCTGGCCAGTCCCATCAAAGAAATCCTTCTCTGGCCAGTCCTATCAAAGCCATCCCTCTCTGTCCAGTCCCATTGAAGTGATCCCTCTCTGGCCAATTCCATCAAAGTGATCTCTCTCTGGCCAGTCCCATCAAAGTGATCCCTCTGGCCAGTCCCATCAAAGCAGTCCCTCACTGGCCAGTCCCATCAAAGTGATCCCTCTCTGGCCAGTCCCCACTCTCTCTTGCAGATTTGCAAACTCTCATTTGCTGTCTTGAGAGTGTGGACATACGGTACTTATTATGCTGTAACCCCTTTGATTTACAGTATATATTGATTCGTTTGGTGGGGTTTTTTCCTGGGGGGGGGGTACATCTGGTGTCCTTTTATATGTGTTCATGATTAAAGCAGTACAGAGCTGCCCTGTGCATTCAGCATGCTGGAGAACCGGACCGCTGCTATCAGACAGATCACATTCTTCTGAGTCTCCAGCCATCTGGAACACCCCCTGATGTTCCAATCATGAGCCTCGTTGAATGGAGCCAGAGTGGAGGTTGGACTCAACAGTGTGCTGCCAACACAGAGCACCTTCTTCCAGTTTTAATCTCAAACATGATAAAAAAACAGGCAACATAACAAATAAAAAAGCAAAACTTCATCTGGGTTTTTGGAGGTAACTCCGGACAAGAAAAGAACACAGATATCAAGCGCACATTCACCAGCACATGTACAGTGCCGTTCCCAACACTTCACCCCACATTCACCCGGCTGAGCCAGGTTCCGGTCAGATTAGGCCCAACACAAGGAAGAGACCAGTCCAGTGAATGTTCAAAGCTTTACTTACAGAACTTCAGGGTGTACAACTTCTTGCCAAATCTGGTAGCGTTCCTCAGGACTTTCACAAGTTTGGCAATCTGTGTCAGGAACCATCACGACGCATGGGTCTACACATGCGTAGGTGTCTGCCGAGACGTATAGGTGGCAGGGCACTAAGACCCAGGCGCACCCATCTGGACAGTACTAGGCAGGCACTGGGACCCAGGCTACACCTGTCAGGTGCAGGGCGGGCTACTTAAGCTAGCCCTGCACAGATGCTTGTTGCCGAATGGTCTTTGTATCCTGTGTGTGAGTACTTCTGATCTGGATTGTTTTGACCTTGTTGCCTTCTCCCGTCCTGACCCCTTGGCTTGCCTGACTCTGCTCCTGGATGTTCCCGTTTAGATCTGACCTCCTGGTATTGACCCTGCGTGTGACCCGACTATCCTTTGCCTACCGTTTTGTACCTTACCGATTCGCTAGTTGCCGACCCGGCCTGCATGACTCTGATTTAGCTCATCCATCCACCCACCCCGCAGGGATCAGTAGGCTCCCTTACATCAGACTCCTAGCTCTCTGGAGTCCCTGTCAGACTCCTCTACCCCTGTTGGAGATACCTGGTAGTTATGACCTGGTACCGGAGCGCTCCAAGTCCATCCCCACCATCAGGGGCCCTGGTGAACAAGTGCTCCGGTGCTTAGACTCCGCACTCTGGGGAGGCTCTACCAGGGGACTGATAGAGGTGCTGTCAGGCGGTCCATTACAATCTGTCTTGTCCCCAATTCTGCCCTATCTTGGCTACCAAGACCTGTCCAGGTATTCCCCAGCCAGGGAAAACAAACCCTGGAAACTCTCCATCCCTGCAGAAGGGCCCCACCAAGTCCCATGGGGTCCAGCATCACAGTCTGACTCCTTCATAGATTCTCCACTGAAACTCCTCCTCACTGCAACCTGACACACAATGTAAACCCTCGGGGAGGATGCCACCTAATGGCCAAACTAGTAACTGTTCTAACATCCCCTTACATGCTTAGCCACATAAAGGTCAAATCACGTTCATATATTGGCTTTAAGTGGTTATACCGGACTTATGTCTGCAGCTGTCTGTCATAACTGTCAGGGCTCCCAGGTATGACCAGAGATGTGTGACTGATGCAGGGAAACGCAGACTTCAGAAATGTGATAAACAATATAATTTATTAACACTAACCATACAAACATAAACGCAGTGCAATACTAAACATAATACAGTGCAAACATACCAAACCAACCACCCACAGATAACAGTACATACAAGCAAGCGTCGTCAGGCAGGCCGGGTCAATATCAATTGGGCAGGTAGGTACGGGGGGAGCAAGCAGAGAATGGTCGGGGTCACAGGCCAGGTTCAGCAGGTAGCAAGCAGCGAGGTACAGAGGGTCAGACAGAGGGGTGGTCAGGGTCACAAGCCAGGATCAGAGCAGGAGAAGTCAGCAGCAGTTCAGATCAGGGTCAGCAAAGGAACAGAAACAGGATGCAGGACAGATACAGGGCCCAGGACAAACACAACACCAAGGCAGAGTCTGCAAGTCTGGCCATCCCTTAAATACACCAGTATCATCAGTTCCAGGTGTTAGCTGGCTGAAAGGTTGAGTCTCTGATTGCTGGGAGCACCCGCTGGCCAGCCCTGGTACTGCAGATCAAAAGGCAGGTGAGTCCCACCATTGCTGGCCAGTCCATTCCTAACAATAACCCAGTATTGGGTAATTGTAAAATTACAGTTTCCCATGAAAACAATCACCTGTGTGGATATCCTCTGCAAACTCTTCTCCCAGCGTTGCCTTCCCACCATCTGGGACCCATCAGACACTCACACGGTGACGTGATATTGTTTCTGCCCTTCCATTTATCACACATTTGTTAATTCCTTGAGTTGTTCCATTGTTAGACTCATGGGATGTATTGTAATTTATCTGCTGTTGTATATTATAGATCCATTGTTAATCTTCTCCTGAGGAAGCGAACGTTGTTCATGAAACACATTGAGATGAAGTCCTAGGTCTTGGAAAACATCCAAAAAAATCAATATGTATAACAATGATGGCTGGAAATTGTAACTACAAAGGATGTAATAATTGATTTGGGGCCTTCCAAGTCTTCTCCAGTACGAAGGTTGTATGAATTGTCATGGAAGGATGTTCACTGAAACGTGTTACCCTAATGCAGGGATTCTCAATCGGGGTTCCATGGAAGCCTGCGGTTCCCCCTGAGGCTGCTAGGGGTTCCTTAAAGGATAAGTTCACTTTTTGGACAAAAATAATAAATGCACATTTGTCTGCAGGTAAAAAAATGTGCATTTATTATTTGTGTGAAAAGGAGCCTGGAAAGCATTGCAGCAGTGATCAGTAGTTGGCTGATGCCATGCAGGTCTCCTGTAGATCTGTTGGAATATATGCTTGCTGTACGGGGTGTAGGGGATGTACGGGATGTATGGGGTGTACGGGATGTACGGGATGTACGGGGTGTATGGGTGTACAGGATGTATGGGTGTACGGGGTGTATGGGATGTATGGGGTGTACGGGGAGTACGGGGTGTATGGGTGTACAGGATGTATGGGGTGTACAAGGTGTATGGGATGTATGGGGTGTATGGGTTGTACTAGGTGTATGGGATGTACGGGGAGTACGAGGTGTATGGGGTGTACGGGGTGTATGGGGAGTACGGGGTGTACGGGGTGTACAAGATGTATGGGATGTGTGGGGTGTATGGAGTGTAGGGAATGTACGGGGTGTATTGGGTGTACAGGATGTATGGGGTGTACAGGATGTATGGGGTGTACGGGGTGTATGGGGTGTACGGGATGTATGGGGTGTACGGGATGTATGGGTGTACAGGATGTATGGGTGTACAGGATGTATGGGGTGTACGGGGTGTATGGGTGTATGGGGTGTACAGGATGTATGGGGTGTACGGGGTGTATGGGGTGTACGGGATGTATGGAGTGTACGGGATGTATGGGTGTACAGGATGTATGGGGTGTACAAGGTGTATGGGGTGTACAGGATGTATGGAGTGTACGGGATGTATGGGGTGTACGGGATGTATGGAGTGTACAGGATGTATGGGGTGTACAAGGTGTATGGGGTGTACAGGATGTATGGAGTGTACGGGATGTATGGGGTGTACAGTCAAACAGATATTTTGACAGGAAGCTTCAATGACCTATCCCGGCACTCCGTAGCTCTGTGACCTATCCCGGCACTCCGTAGCTCTGTGACCTATCCAGGCACTCCGTAGCTCTGTGGTAGTCCATCGGCTGGTGAAGCTGGGAGTTGCAGTCCTCAGAACAGGATGCTGAAGCATGTTGGAAGCAGAGCGGGGGATGGTACAGAGTCGGTAGCAGCCAGGCAGGGCAAGTCCAGGACGCCAGAGTCGGTAGCAGCCAGGCAGGGCAAGTCCAGGACGCCAGAGTCGGTAGCAGCCAGGCAGGGCAAGTCCAGGACGCCAGAGTCGGTAGCAGCCAGGCAGGGCAAGTCCAGGACGCCAGAGTCGGTAGCAGCCAGGCAGGGCAAGTCCAGGACGCCAGAGTCGGTAGCAGCCAGGCAGGGCAAGTCCAGGACGCCAGAGTCGGTAGCAGCCAGGCAGGGCAAGTCCAGGACGCCAGAGTCGGTACCAGCCAGGCAGGGCAAGTCCAGGACGCCAGAGTCGGTAGCAGCCAGGCAGGGCAAGTCCAGGACGCCAGAGTCGGTAGCAGCCAGGCAGGGCAGTATAGAACCAACAGGCAAAGGAAAGTCCCTACACAGGCTTGGGTCAGATGAACAGAACTAAGGCAGGAGTAGAGGCAAAGTCCAAGGGGAAGCCGGGTCACGCACACGTAAGGAGGATCAGCGGATCAGGTCACAGGAACACGGAACACGCTGAATACCAATCAGCAACTACTCATAGAGACGGACCAGTTTAAATAGGCCGCTGGGCACCAAGTGTGCATGCTAATTGGTATGTGCATGTATGCAGGCTCACTCACACGTGTACACAATGTACTGGAGTAAGACGTCTAACACGGCCCCTTTGCATGGAAGTATGAGCATGTGTGCAATGTGTTTGAGCATGAGCATGGGTCCACACTGGTGTTCTGGTGCTGGGAATTACTTACAGCATTTTTGGCACTTTTCACGCATAATTTGATGTTAATCCGCTGCTCCAGATTCCACAACGCACACACGTGTTATTTCTTCTGCTACTCCGAAAAGACTGAGTCCACTGGTCTGCGACCCAGGAGAGTACACGTTAGAACATGTGAGAACACGGGTCAGAGAGGGAATGGCTGTGCGACTCATCACCATAGTCCTACGCTGCGGACATTCCAGGAAATAAATTGTCATACCTCGTATATATATATATATATACATATATATATATACACACAGGGCAGCCATTGGAAATGTTGGGGTCCCTTACACAGCCTTCGGCCTGGACCCTGTAGTATATTGTGTGTAATATATATATTGAAGACAATGAAACACATACTGACAGGCCAGTGATAAGACCACTTTACACACCAAAAGGACACCTTACTATGTTAATGTATGCAGGAAGTAATTACCTTCCCTGTGTTGTGTTGGGTTAACCTGTTTTTGGGTAAATATATGGAGAGTCAGGGGAAGTTTCTAGGTCTAGACACATAAGATCAAACATGATACTAAAAGTGGCCAATCAGAGTGCTTGCCATTGTACTGAATGGGGAAAATGTGTATATTAACACAGGACACAGAACACAGGATAGAATACATGGGATAGAGCACAGGTCAGGATACATGGGACAGAATACAGGTTGTATGGCAGCTACCTAGGTGCATATTATAGATTGGACATATGCTGGATGGTGTAGTATCTCTATGCTTGATATGAGGTATCTTGAATAGGACTTTGAGAGCTGTTGTTCATTGTAACCTTTACAAATATTCAGCTGGATTTCTGTCATCTGTAACAAATATCTTTATCCGAATAAATGCATCTCTCTGGAAAAGGACTATTGGTTGCTGCGGGAATAGTACATATATAAATATACACTGGTCATACGTCCTCCATTATTGATATAAGACAACAGATTTGTCTTATGAACTGTTTCTGTGTGGACTTCATTATTTTAAGACAACATTAATATTCACAACTATTCATCTGGATTTATTCTGGCTGGATGTCTCTCTGGAAAAGCACAGTTGTCTTCATTATTTTAAGACAACATTGGTGCCGTGACCCGGATTCACCGGGCCTGACCACCAACGTTCCCCAGGGTCCACCCACTGGCTGTCCTACCAAATCCGCCCATTGACTGTCACGGTTCCGTGCACTGAGCTTTGCCTCCTGTCTGTGTTGCTCGGGTTCCTGCCTATCCTCCCTGAACCTAGGTATTATTAAGCCTTTGCACCTATCTGTTGGTGTTCAAGCAACATGTCTTCACGTGGAAGCCGGGCCCCTCTGGTTCCTGTGGTGGTCGTCGCTGCTTGAGTATTCCCATATCCTGTGTGCTGTTGGATCCTGTCTCTGTTCTCAGTGTTTTCCCTCTGGCTGTACAGTTTTATTCCCTTTGGTTTCTGTCCGTGGATCCCTTCATTCCCTGTTGCTCTGTGGGTCCTTCTCAGCATTGTCTCCTGTTGTTGGTTTCCTTGCAGCCCTTTTCAGCTTGCTGAGTCTCTCTCTCTGCACCATTACCCAGCATCCCTCCCTCTCCTGCGCTTTATGCGTGTTCCCTGCGTCCTCTCCCCCGGCGCCCCTTCCTAGCTTGCTGCAGTAGGTGATCTTGGTTCCTAGTATCCTGCACGTACCGCGTGTCCTTCCATCGTGCTATTTGAGGACCGTGTGGCTCCTTAGATCCTGTGACCCTGACACACCACCATTTCCATGCAGTCACACTCCTCCTGCATCTGCGAGGACCGGTACCCGGGTATACCTTTTTAGTTGTTTCCACTTGCCTGCTAGACCTTGAGTTACAGTCCCAGGTGGTCCAATCCTCCGATCGTTGCACCGGCCTCCCGCAGAGTCCTTCAGTGCACCCACTGCTATTTTAACAATCTTACAACTTAATGTATGAAAATGAAGAGTGCATTCCAAGTCATCAGTACTTTCAAGATTTAACATTAAGAAACTAGATTTTGGGCAAAAAAATATGAAACTTGCCACCATAAGGTAGATTGTTTTGAGAAAGACCCTACACTAACTGCACTACCTTTTCAAAGAGACAGGCCACTCCAGCAAAGAGACATCCCCATATATTCAGCAAAAAGACATTCCCATATGTTCAACATAGAGGCAGCCCAACCTAGCAAAGATACATCCCCATATATTCAACACAGAGACAGTCCAATCCAGCAAAGTGACATCATCATATAGTCAGCAAAGAGACATTCCCATAATTTCAGCAAAGGGACAGGCCAATCCAGCAAAGAGGCAGTCTCATATATTCAGCAAAGAGACTTCCCAATCCAGCAAAAAGACATCCCAGTCCAGAAAAGAGACATCCCCATATATTCAGCAAAGAGACAGTCCAATCCAGCAAAGAGGCATCCCCATATATTCAGCAAAGAGACATGCTAATCCAGAAAAGAGAAAGTCCAGTCCAGCAAAGAGACATCCCAATCCAACAAAGAGACAACCCAGTCCAGCAAAGATATATCCCTATATATTCAGAATAGAGACATCCCAATCCAGCATAGAGACATCCCTATTTATTGAGCAATGAGACATTCGTATATATTCAGCAAAGAGCGATCTCAATCCAGCAAAGAGACATCCCTATATATTCAGCAAATAGATGTCCCAGTCTAGGAAAGAAACATCCCCTTATAATCAGCAAAGACACATCCCCATCTAACAAAGACAGCCCAAAACAGTAAAGAGACTTCCCAATCCAGCAAAGAGACTCCCCATATAGCAAACATCCCCTAAACCTGAAGTGAATAAAGCACCCATAACTGAGGATAAGGGTTCCATGCCAGATCCTTTGCCTGCTGCCCCTCCCCTGATCTCCCTCAGCTCCTCCCCCTCTCACAGTTCAGTGGTGATTGTCTCTGTGCTGGACCCATGGCTGAAGAGCAATCCCACTGTGCAATTCCCTATGCTGTGTCTGCTGGCCCCTCCCCCTGGTCTCGCTTGGCTCCTCCCCAGCTCCACAGTTTAGTAGTGATTGCCTGTGCTGGATCGGTGCTTCTGCTACGCCCTGGAGCTGGAGGACATCATTATTCATTGCAAGGGTAAGAGGGAGAGAAGTGGGAGGAGGCAGTTAGGTAAAGGTGCGAGTGCTGGGCCCTTGGGGCACCCCCTCAGGACGGCCCTGTATATATATATATATATATATACAGTCATGGCCGAAATTGTTGGCACCCTTGATATTTCTCCAGGAAATCATGTATTTCTCACGAAACGTATTGCATTAACACATGTTTTGCTATACACATGTTTATTCCCTTTGTGTGTATTGGGACAAAACAAAAAAAGGGAGGAAAGAAAGCAAATTCGACATAATGTCACACAAACCTCCAAAAATGGGCTGGACAAAAGTATTGGCACCCTTTCACAACTGCGGATAAATAAGAATGTTACAAGCATGTGATGCTCCTGTAAACTCACCTGGGGCAAGTAACAGGTGTGGGCAATATAGAAATCACACCTGAAAGCAGATAAAAAGGAGAGACGTTCACTTAACCTTTGCATTGTGTGTCTGTCTGTGCCACACTAAGCATGGACAACAGAAAGAGGAGACGAGAACTGTCTGAGGACCTGAGAACCAAAATTGTGGCAAAATATCAACAATCTCAAGGTTACAAGTCCATCTCCAGAGAACTAGATTTGCCTTTGTCCACAGTGCGCAACATTATCAAGAAGTTTGCAACCCATGGCACTGTAGCTAATCTCCCTGGTCGTGGACGGATGAGGAAAATTGATGAAAGATTGCAACGCAGAATAGTCCGGATGGTGGATAAGCAGCCCCAAACATGTTCCAAAGACATTCAAGCTGTCCTGCAGGCTCAGGGAGCATCAGTGTCAGCGCGAACTATCCGTCGACATTTAAATGAAATGAAACGCTATGGCAGGAGACCCAGGAGGACCCCACTGCTGACACAGAGACATAAAAAAGCAAGACTACAGTTTGCCAAAATGTACTTGAGTAAGCCAAAAGCCTTCTGGGAAAACGTCTTGTGGACAGATGAGACCAAGATAGAGCTTTTCGGTAAAGCACATCATTCTACTGTTTACCGAAAACGGAATGAGGCCTACAAAGAACAAAACACAGTACCTACGGTAAAATATGGTGGAGGTTCAATGATGTTTTGGGGTTGTTTTGCTGCCTCTGGCACTGGGTGCCTTGACTGTGTGCAAGGCATCATGAAATCTGAGGATTACCAAAGGATTTTGGGTCGCACTGTAGGGCCCAGTGTCAGAAAGCTGGGTTTGCGTCCAAGATCCTGGGTCTTCCAGCAGGACAATGACCCCAAACATACGTCAAAAAGCACTCAGAAATGGATGGCAAAGAAGCGCTGGAGAGTTCTGAAGTGGCCAGCAATGAGCCCAGATCTAAATCCCATTGAACACCTGTGGAGAGATCTTAAAATTGCTGTTGGGAAAAGGTGTCCTTCCAATAAGAGAGACCTGGAGCTGTTTGCAAAGGAAGAGTGGTCCAAAATTCCGGGTGAGAGGTGTCAGAAGCTTATTGATGGTTATAGGAAGCGACTGATTTCAGTTATGTTTTCCAAAGGGTGTGCAACCAAATATTAAGTTAAGGGTGCCAATACTTTTGTCCAGCCCATTTTTGGGGTTTTGTGTGACATTATGTCATATTTGCTTTTCTGCCTCTGTTTTATATTTGTTCCAATACATACAAAGGGAATAAACATGTGTATAGCAAAACATGTGTTAATGCAATACCTTTTTTGTGTGAAATACTTGATTTTCAGGAAAAATATCAAGGGTGCCAACAATTTCGGCCATGACTGTATATATATATTATATATTATATACAGTGGGGATGGAAAGTTTGGGCACCCCAGCTAAAAATTTGTATTAATGTGCATAAAGAAGCCAAGGAAAGATGGAAAAATCTCCAAAAGGCATCAAATTCCAGATTAGACATTCTTATAATATGTCAACAAAAGTTAGATTTTATTTCCATCATTTACACTTTCAAAATAACAGAAAACAAAAAAATGGCGTCTGCAAAAGTTTGGGCCCCCTGCAGAGTTAATATCTTGTACTGCCCCCTTTGGCAAGTATCACGGCTTGTAAACGCTTTTTGTAGCCAGCCAAGAGTCTTTCAGTTCCTGTTTGAGGTATCTTTGCCCATTCTTCCTTACAAAAGTCTTCCAGTTCTTTGAGATTTCTGGGCTGTCTGTCAGCACGGCTCTTTTAAGGTCTATCCATAGATTTTCAATGATGTTGAGGTCAGGAGATTGTGAAGGCCATGGCAAAACCTTCAGTTTACGCCTCTTGATGTAATCCCCCGTGGATTTCCAGGTGTGTTTAGGATCATTATCCATTTGTAGAAGCCATCGTCTCTTTAACTTCAGCTTTTTCACAGATGGCATCAAGTTACCAATCAAAATTTGCTGAAATTTTATTGAATCCATTTTTCCTTCTACTCGTGAGATGTTCCCTGTGCCACTGGCTGCAACACAACCCCAAAGTATGATTGATCCAACCCCATGCTTAACAGTTGGACAGAGGTTCTTTTCATTCAATTCTGTGCCCCTTCTTCTCCAAACGTACCTTTGCTCATTCCGGCCAAAAAGTTCAATTTTAACCTCATCGGTCCACAGAACTTGTTTCCAAAATGCATCCGGCTTGTCTATATGTTCATTTGCAAAGTTCAAACGATGATTTTTGTGGTGAGGACGGAGAAGAGGTTTTCTTCTGATGACTCTTCCATGAAGACCATATTTGTACAAGTATCTCTTTATAGTGGAATAGTGACCACAACTCCAGTGTCTGCCAGATCTTTCTGGAGGGATCGTGCCGTCAAACGTGGGTTTTGAATTGTTTTTCTCACAATCCTGCGAGCTGTTCTGTCTGATATTTTTCTTGGTCTTCCAGATCTTGCTTTAACTTCCACTGTTCCTGATGACTGCCATTTCTTAATGACATTCCGAACAGAGGATATTGACATCTGAAAACGCTTTGCTATCTTCTTATAGCCTTCTCCAGCTTTGTGAGCGTCAACTATTTTCAGTTTCAGTTTTCTAGACAACTGCTTAGAAGAACCCATGGTGCTGATTGTTGGGGCAAGGTCAGATGAGTCGGGGCATTTAAAACCTTTGAGATTGACATCACCTGGTCTTCCCAGACGATGATTGAGAACAATCCATGACACTGGCAGGTCTCAGCTTGGCAAAGGGGGCAGTGCATGCTATAAATTCTGCAGGGTGCCCAAACTTTTGCAGACGCCATTATTTTGTTTTCTGTTATTTTGAAAGTGTAAATGATGGAAATAAAATCTAACTTTTGTTGACATATTATAAGAATGTCTAATCTGTAATTTGATGCCTTTTGGAGATTTTTCCATCTTTCCTTGGCTTCTTTATGCACATTAATACAAATTTTTAGCTGGGGTGCCCAAACTTTCGATCCCCACTGTATATATATACTGTATCTCTATTGCAGCCTGTGGCCTAGCACATTATCATACAATATGGTGGACATTTGTTGGCCATTTAAAACAAATTAGCACACAGAAGAAAGCATTAAACTATTCTGACCCTACGCTGACCCTCTGTAACTGACAGCTGACCCTCTGACAACCTACCGCCTCTGTGTATGACGAGAGTCGCATACCGGAGAGCCGATCACTAACACCTCTAATTATTGTGGGATAACACATACCGAACTGTCAACGGTTCCGTAGGCTCCGACAACAGCAAAACCAACCGAGGAATGGATAATTAGTAGATTCAGCCATTGCTGAAAGGAGCTGAAAGATGACAAAAAGTAACAGCAGCAAACAACGGGTCTTGGGATATATATAACGCATGTGAAGAAAAATATGTTGTGTTGTCAGGAAGTCGATGTACTGAGTCCTCTACGAGGTGAGAATACTCGGCTTCTGCTTTTCTCTCTTCATTGTAGTCACTATGTCAGCAGGTTGAAGCTAGCTAGATAGGCGCTGCCCTGGACAGGAGGGTAGGGGTTAACGCCTTTCCCGGTTCTTTGGCTTTCGGCAGGATCTTTGGATCCGACCCACTGCACCTGTGGTTATAAAAGGGAACAGTTGGCCGAGTCCCGGGTTCTTGGCCCAGTCTTTGTCTTGCCTTGTTCCTGACTTCCCGAGGAGTGCAGGAATGTTGTTTTCTACTCCTGGGAAGTAAAGTCGTCAGAACTTGGGGTTCGCCCTGATGACACCAGCTGCTGGAGAATGCCTCTGATGGACTGACTCCACGTCTGCAGGTATGCCAGGGCAGCAGATAGCCTGGTTAGGAGAAGGGATTAGAGACTTAGAATGTTGACAGCAGGGGTGGACTGACCATTTGGAAACTCGGGCACTGCCCAAGGGCCCGGGGTCAGAGCGGATATAGTGAATGCGGGGTCCGGGGAGAGCGGATATAGTGAATGCGGGGTCCGGGGAGAGTGGATATAGAGAATGCGGGTTCCGGGGAGAGCGGATATAGTGAATGCGGGGTCCGGGGAGAGCGGATGTAGTGAATAGAGGGTCCGGGGAGAGCGGATATAGTGAATGCGGGGTCCGGGGAGAGCGGATATAGTGAATGCGGGGTCCTGGGAGAGCGGATCTAGTGAATGCGGGGTCCGGGGAGAGCGGATATAGTGAATGCGGAGTCCGGGGAGAGCGGATATAGTGAATGCGGGGTCCGGGGAGAGCGGATATAGTGAATGCGGGGTCCGGGGGAGGGGATGTAGGGAATGGGGGGTCCGGGGAGAGTGGATATAGTGAATGCGGGGTCCGGGGAGAGCGGATATAGTGAATGCGGGGTCCGGGGAGAGCGGATATAGTGAATGCCGGGTCCGGGGAGAGCGGATATAGTGAATGCCGGCTCCGGGGAGAGCGGATATAGTGAATGCCGGGTCCGGGGAGAGCGGATATAGTGAATGCCGGGTCCGGGGAGAGCGGATATAGTGAATGCCGGGTCCGGGGAGAGCGGATATAGTGAATGCCGGGTCCGGGGAGAGCGGATATAGTGAATGCCGGGTCCAGGGAGAGCAGATATAGTGAATGTCAGAACGGTACAAATCCCCCCCAAATGTCAGGATAGTACAACCCCCCCACAAATGTGAAGACAACTTACTGAAGTTAAAACCAAGCATCATCAGAATGGGGAGAAAAGAGGATTTACGTGACTGTGAATGTGGCATGGCTATTGGTGCCAGGCGGGCTGGTCTGAGTATTTAAAGAACTGCTGATCTACTTTGATTTTCACGCACAGCCATCTCTAGGGTTTACAGAGAATGGTCTGAAAAAGAGAAGATATCCAGTTAGGCTGTGAACATGGTACAGGAGATGGTTAGAGGCTGTGGACATGGTACAGGAGATGGTTAGGCTGTGGACATGGTACAGGAGATGGTTAGAGGCTGTGGACATGGTACAGAAGATGGTTAGAGGCTGTGGACATGGTACAGAAGATGGTTAGAGGCTGTGAACATGGTACAGAAGATGGTTAGAGGCTGTGGACATGGTACAGGAGATGGTTAGAGGCTGTGGACATGGTACAGGAGATGGTTAGAGGCTGTGGACATGGTACAGGAGATGGTTAGGCTGTGGACATGGTACAGGATATGGTTAGAGGCTGTGGACATGGTACAGGAGATGGTTAGAGGCTGTGGACATGGTACAGGAGATGGTTAGAGGCTGTGGACATGGTACAGGAGATGGTTAGAGGCTGTGGACATGGTACAGGAGATGTTTAGGCTGTGGACATGGTACAGGAGATGTTTAGGCTGTGGACATGGTACAGGAGATGGTTAGAGGTTGTGGACATGGTACAGGAGATGGTTAGGCTGTGGACATGGTACAGGAGATGGTTAGAGGCTGTGGACATGGTACAGGAGATGGTTAGAGGCTGTGGACATGGTACAGGAGATGTTTAGGCTGTGGACATGGTACAGAAGATGGTTAGAGGCTGTGGACATGGTACAGGAGATGGTTAGAGGCTGTGGACATGGTACAGGAGATGGTTAGAGGCTGTGGACATGGTACAGGAGATGGTTAGAGGCTGTGGACATGGTACAGGAGATGGTTAGAGGCTGTGGACATGGTACAGGAGATGGTTAGAGGCTGTGGACATGGTACAGGAGATGTTTAGGCTGTGGACATGGTACAGGAGATGTTTAGGCTGTGGACATGGTACAGGAGATGTTTAGGCTGTGGACATGGTACAGGAGATGTTTAGACTGTGGACATGGTACAGGAGATGGTTAGAGGCTGTGGACATGGTACAGGAGATGGTTAGGCTGTGGACATGGTACAGGAGATGCTTAGGCTGTGGACATGGTACAGGAGATGCTTAGGCTGTGGACATGGTGCAGGAGATGGTTAGACAGTGGACATGGTACAGGAGATGCTTAGGCTGTGGACATGGTACAGGAGATGGTTAGGCTGTGGACATGGTACAGGAGATGCTTAGGCTGTGGACATGGTACAGGAGATGGTTAGAGGTTGTGGACATGGTACAGGAGATGGTTAGAGGCTGTGGACATGGTACAGGAGATGGTTAGACTGTGGACATGGTACAGGAGATGGTTAGGCTGTGGACATGGTACAGGAGATGGTTAGAGGTTGTGGACATGGTACAGGAGATGGTTAGAGGCTGTGGACATGGTACAGGAAATGGTTAGGCTGTGGACATGGTACAGGAAATGGTTAGGCTGTGGACATGGTACAGGAGATGCTTAGGCTGTGGACATGGTACAGGAGATGGTTAGAGGTTGTGGACATGGTGCAGGAGATGGTTAGACTGTGGACATGGTACAGGAGATGGTTAGGCTGTGGACATGGTACAGGAGATGGTTAGGCTGTGGACATGGTACAGGAGATGCTTAGGCTGTGGACATGGTACAGTATGGGAGAATGTAGATGGGTAGGGGCTGCGGAGTGTGGCCACACATGATTCCCCTAAAATCTCACCAGATCACTGCCTGTGTCTGCCATGCCCATGGCGTGTCTCCTCCTCTCCTCTGCAGTAAGTCATTTCTTCAGATTGTCCCAGTTGAGACTCCCTCCTGGCTCTCCCACCTCCCCATCCAGTCCTCCTGGTTATTGTAGAGGAATCATAAAAATGTGCAAACAGTGCCATGACCTCTCCATCCAGTCCTCCTGGCAATTGTAGATGATTCATAAAAAAGTGCCAAGTGACGCTATGACGTCACCAAGCACCTAGCGCCTGCCCTCCCCCCTCAGTCTGAGGTCAGCCGAGCTTAGCCAATCCTGGCTTTGGAACTGCGCATGCACAGTTATAAAGTTGGCCGAAGGCCATTTCTTGCATGGACAGTTACCATCCGTAAACTGATATTTACGGACGGGTCGTAAAAGGTTAAAATTTATGGACTGTCAACAAATTTACAGACAGTTGGCAACCGTGACTGTAATGGTCACCTCTATAGGAGTGATCAGGGAATATAGCTTAGTGTAGCATCCCCTATAGCACTCCCTGATCCTATAAGCCAAGCAAGCCTAGCCTACTGACACGTGGTTGCCCCCAGGAATGCCATGTTTACTGGCCAGGAAGTACAAGAGGCTGAACAAAGGGTTAAAAAGAGTTCTTGTGGTTCCAGTGATGCAGTTGCCCGCAGGATATGGCTGGGACTGGTGTCTCACAGGAATATAGCCATGGAGGCTTGCAGATGGGTCAGTTCAGGCAGCGGCCCGATACATAGTCAATAAACAGGCAAAGAATCAGTCCAGGCAGCAGGCAGAAATGGGGAAAAAAAGGGCCGTGGGCAATACAAGAGGCAGGCAGAGGCAACAATGCCACTGGTATGGCGGTGATCAGGATCAGGTTGCTGACTTACACCGATCTGGTGACACTGTACTGATATAGTGGCAGTCATGAACACTGTTACTAGCTGCATTGGATCTGGTGACACTGGGACTGGTATCACTAGTGATCAGGAACATTGATGCTTACAGCACTGGTCTGGTGACACTGGCACTGTTATGGCGGTGATTAGGCACACTGTTGCTGGCTTACACTGGTCTGGTGACACTGGGACTGGTGTGGTGGGGATCAGGAACACTGTTGTTGGCTTACACTGGTCTGGTGACACTGGGACTGGTGTGGTGGCAATCAGGAACACTGTTGCTGGCTTACACTGGTCTGGTGACACTGGGACTGGTGTGGTGGGGATCAGGAACACTATTGCTGGCTTACACTGGTGTGATGAGGATGGGAGTGGTGTGGTGGCAATCAGGAACACTGTTGTTGGATTACACTGGTCTGGCGACACTGGGACTGGTGTGGTGGGGATCAGGAACACTGTTGCTGGCTTACACTGGTCTGGTGACACTGGGACTGGTGTGGTGGCAATCAGGAACACTGTTGTTGGGTTACACTGGTCTGGTGACACTGGGACTGGTGTGGTGGGGATTAGGAAAACTATTGCTGGCTTACACTGGTCTGGTGACACTGGGACTGGTGTGGTGGGGATCAGGAACACTGTTGCTGGCTTACACTGGTCTGGCGATACTGGGACTGGTGTGGTGGGGATCAGGAACACTGTTGTTGGCTTACACTGGTGTGATGAGGATGGGAGTGGTGTGGTGGCAATCAGGAACACTGTTGCTGGCTTACACTGGTCTGGCGACACTGGGACTGGTGTGGTGGGGATCAGGAACACTGTTGTTGGCTTACACTGGTGTGATGAGGATGGGAGTGGTGTGGTGGCAATCAGGAACACTGTTGTTGGCTTACACTGGTCTGGCGACACTGGGACTGGTGTGGTGGGGATCAGGAACACTGTTGCTGGCTTACACTGGTCTGGTGACACTGGGACTGGTGTGGTGGGGATCAGGAACACTGTTGCTGGCTTACACTGGTCTGGTGACTCTGGGACTGGTGTGGTGGGGATCAGGAACACTGTTGCTGGCTTACACTGGTCTGGTGACACTGGGACTGGTGTGGTGGGGATCAGGAACACTGTTGCTGGCTTACACTGGTCTGGTGACACTGGGACTGGTGTGGTGGGGATCAGGAACACTGTTGCTGGCTTACACTGGTTTGGTGACTCTGGGACTGGTGTGGTGGGGATCAGGAACACTGTTGCTGGCTTACACTGGTCTGGTGACACTGGGACTGGTGTGGTGGGGATCAGGAACACTGTTGCTGGCTTACACTGGTCTAGTGACACTGGGACTGGTGTGGTGGGGATCAGGAACACTGTTGCTGGCTTACACTGGTCTGGTGACACTGGGACTGGTGTGGTGGGGATCAGGAACAGTTTTATATTTCATCGAATTCGTTTGACACAGACTTTTCATAGACTAATGTTTATTTTTCTTAATAATACAAACATACTTACCTGCTCTGTGTAATGGTTTTGCACAGAGCAGCTTGGATCCTCCTCTTCTTGGGTCCCTCGCCAGTGCTCCTGGCTCCTCCCTCCTGTCAGGTGCCCCCAGAGCAAACAGCTTTTTATGGGGGCACCCGAGCCACGGCTCTGCGTATGTATTCACAAACAGAGCCGTGGCTCGGACCCACCCCCTCCCTCTCCTGATTGGCTCATTGACTGTAATTGACAGCAGCGAGAGCCAATCAGGAGAACCGAGTCTCTTGTGAGCATTGCTGGATCAAGAGGGGGGCTCAGGTAAGTGTTAGGGGATGTGGGGGGGCTGCTTCACACAGAAGGTATTATACTTTCATGCATAGAACGTATTAGTAACACCCGAGAGGCTTTGGAACCACTTTAATGTAACTTTGGATCTAAAAATACTTTATAATTACTTCTGAACGATGCTAAATATATCATTTCTAATCAGCAGAATATTTTTTGCCTGAAAACAGCGCATATGTTAAATTATTTGATTAAGTCAGCATGGCGCAGAGTAAAGACTAAAATTCTGTGATCTTCTTCATGGGTCTTCTCTCTCTGTAGTGTATAGAATGGACTATTGCCAGGCGTCTACCCAACTTTCCTTGGCCAAAACAGAAAGTAAAAAAGCTTCCCCTAGGGAAAAAAGAGGAGTCACCGAATATTCCGTCTTCTGCTCGGTCTCAGTGGGCACTGGATGGAGGATCAAAGCTTTGGCTTAGAATGTTCTTCCAGTGCCGTGTCCTGAACATCACAATTAGCACTTGGAAGCACGCATGCAGGGAACTGTATTATAAAGGTCTGCCAAGCACACTCTTCTCACGGACCTCCTGCAAACAAACATGGCTACTATCAGGTGCATTACTACGGATGGGGTTCTCTGGTGACCATACTTTGTGGCAGCTGGTAGCTTCTGCCATTGATCGCAATATAAGTATGTCTAAATCAAGGACTGATGGCGGGAGAGCTGTCAACATAGTTAAGTGACACGGGCTCAACGGAGGTGTAGAGTCTAGGAGTGGTAACTTTGCCAGAGCACCCCACAAGGAGTGAGCTGATGTCAAGGTCCCGGAAATTCTGGAAGATCTGGCATTTCTGCCAGTACTCTGCATGGCCGCACAAGGACATATCAGCCTCAGTTTTGTGCCAGACGACCTTTATAAGGAGGCTCATCACTTCCTCAAGTTGCTGGATGATCTCTAGCTCCCCGTGCCCTGTTCCTGTGACTTTGACCCGTAATTTCCTGTTACTGACTTGGCTTGCTCCTGGACCTCTCTACTCTGCTTTACCCCTGATCTGACCTCGGCCTGGCTTACAGATACTCTCTCTCTCGCTCCTCTGTGTATGACCTCGGCTATCCCATCTGACTACGTCTGCTCTGATTCCCATCTGGTACCTGACCTTGGCTTGAACCGACTATCCAGTAAACATCTAAATCCCGGAAGGGCTTGCATACCACGCACAGGCGCCTCCTGTCTGCCTATCTCCATGCACCAGCTGTGCTTCTGAGTGGACCACCAACCAGCACTCCTACAGGCGACCTGTGCAACTTTGGGCCTGACTCCCGCTGTCCCACTCTCAGGGGAGTCCGGAACTTAGCTGCAAGGGAAGCCCTCTCTCCATTGGCCTCCATCACCAGGTACGTCAGGGCCCTCTGGATCTCTCCACCAAGGGGTTTTAATACAGGATGTCAACATTGTGGAGACAGGGTGAGACATAACAGAAGGGCAGAGTCCAACTTGAGGTTGATGCATGCGTCAAGCAAGAGAGTTCTCGGTGTCCGGGCAGAAGTTGGGGAGAGCAAGAGAGTAGCCAATATCCAGGCAGAGCTCCAGGCAGTGGGCAGGCAAGAGAATAGCAGGAATGGCAGAGGGAAGGAGACCCAAGCCATGCCAGGCTATCTGGGCTAGCAACAGGAACAGAGGAACAATGGTAAACTAACATGCAGGGTAGCTGGCAAAAAGTCACATCACCAGCCAGCAGAACGGAAGATGTTTATTTACCCTCCAAGCCAGTGAGTACACCTAGCATGAGGAACACATGTCAATGCACATGTGTGACTAGTCATAGCCAAAAGGCCAACACATGACACACTGTAGACGGAGGATTGGCCAGGCTCCTGGCTGTACATGCATGGATTTTAGAGGTACTCCTAGGGACTAGTGCTGTGGATATAAGTTGCAGTTCAGGGACCTAACTTTTCACTTTAGATTTTCAGCTCATAACCTTGTGCTCAGTAACTCACCAGTCTTTAATCGGGGTGGTTGAATCTGCAGAATCTGGCTAATATTAGGGCTAATAGGCAAACTAAACTGGACTTTGGCTGATAACTGCTGTGGAACATCTTTTGTTGTTGCTGTATCATACTTCTGCAGTGTGGACAGGGCTAAACTGAATATTCATTAATGCAGAAGTGCAGCAGACATCTTTGAGGAAATTGCTTTGCAATGCTCATCTATGGATTGTCTCCAGTGAAGCATCTGGAGGACGGTGATTGGCTGATGCAGCAGGGCAGGGAGAAGTGAATTGTGGAGGTTGCAGGGAGGAAAAGAGGAGAGAGCACCACAAGATTGGAGCGACAGTGGTGTGTGGCCAGAACTCTCTGGAGCTATCTGATGCTGTGCTGCCTCAGAGAAGAGCGTTGATCAGAGACTGCTGCTGCCTTCATACTCCGTGCAATTCTATATGTGAGGGGACCTGAAAAGCCCTGAAAAGTCCTGAAAGACCATACCGGGGTTCATTGTTTGACTGGCTGGGCGCAGCGAGTGACTGACACCATCAGCAGACCACTGACTTGGGCAGAATTGCGCCAATATTAAAAAGAATATAAACTGCCATACCTTTTCCTGCTCATGTATATTGTATATCAGCCTTTTTGCACCAGGGTGCCCAGGCATCCTGGGGTCCCTTTAAGTTTCTTCAGGGGTGCCTTGGCAAAATGCTTAAAAATTGCCCAAAACTGTATACAAGCCGGCAGGTGGAACAAGCCGGCCTTTTAGTTATACAAAGCCATGCGTTTTCATTGTGCGCCATTACTGCCTTCTAGCCTGAGTCTTAACAACCAATGATGCCATCAGTTGACATGGAGGATGTCGGTCACCTGCACGGCATCCTTGCTTGACCCTTCCCCCACCCCTCTCTGTCAGTAATGGGGTAAATTTAGCTGAATGATAGAGAGAAATTGAGGGAGAGGAGAAACAATGGAATACTACTCAGTATCACTATGCAAAAGTGTATTCGCTTTGGAAGAATAAATCACCTCTAACACTGGGTGTCCTACATGTGTGGGTGTTGCTGCATTAGGTAAAACCATTAGAACAGTTTTTACATTTTAGAATGGGGTGCCTCGAAACTGTCCATAATAGGGTGCCTTGAGACTGTCCATAATAGGGTGCCTCGAGACTGTCCATAATATGGTGCCTCGAGACTGTCCATAGTAGGGTGCCTCGAAACTATCCATAATAGGTTGCCTCGAGACTGTCCATAATAGGGTGCCTCGAGACTGTCCATAATAGGGTGCCTTGAGACTGTCCATAATAGGGTGCCTCGAAACTGTCCATAATAGGGTGCCTCGAGACCGTCCATAATAGGGTGCCTCGAGACCGTCCATAATAGGGTGCCTCGAGACTGTCCATAATAGGGTGCCTTGAGACTGTCCATAATAGGGTGCCTCGAAACTGTCCATAATAGGGTGCCTCGAAACTGTCCATAATAGGGTGCCTCGAGACCGTCCATAATAGGGTGCCTCGAGACCGTCCATAATAGGGTGCCTCGAGACTGTCCATAATAGGGTGCCTCGAAACTGTCCATAATAGGGTGCCTCGAGACCGTCCATAATAGGGTGCCTCGAGACCGTCCATAATAGGGTGCCTCGAGACTGTCCATAATAGGGTGCCTCGAAACTGTCCATAATAGGGTGCCTCGAGACCGTCCATAATAGGGTGCCTCGAGACCGTCCATAATAGGGTGCCTCAAAACTGTCCATAATAGGGTGCCTCGAGACTGTCCATAATAGGGTGCCTTGAGACTGTCCATAATAGGGTGCCTCGAAACTGTCCATAATAGGGTGCCTCGAAACTGTCCATAATAGGGTGCCTCGAGACCGTCCATAATAGGGTGCCTCGAGACCGTCCATAATAGGGTGCCTCGAGACTGTCCATAATAGGGTGCCTCGAAACTGTCCATAATAGGGTGCCTCGAGACCGTCCATAATAGGGTGCCTCGAGACCTTCCATAATAGGGTGCCTCGAGACCGTCCATAATAGGGTGCCTCGAGACCGTCCATAATAAGGTGCCTCGAAACTGTCCATAATAAGGTGCCTCGAAACTGTCCATAATAGGGGGCCTCAAGACCGTCCATAATAGGGTGCCTCGAGACCTTCCATAATAGGGTGCCTCAAGACTGTCCATAACTTTATTGGGTGCCTTGACTGAAAAAAGGTTGAGAAACATTGTATATGAGGAAGGTGAGCCATGCCTGTTCAGATGTGTAGATACACTACATTACCAAAAGTATTGTCCCCGCCCTCCAAATCATGTGATTCAGGTGTTCCAATCCCCTCCATGTCATGTGATTCAGGTGCTCCAATCCCCTCCAAATCATGTGATTCAGGTGTTTCAATCCCCTCCATATCATGTGATTCAGGTGCTCCAATCCCTTCCAAATCATGTGATTCAGGTGTTCCAATCCCCTCCATATCGTGATTCAGGTGTTTCAATCCCCTCCATATCATGTGATTCAGGTGTTCCAATCCCCTCCATATCATGTGATTCAGGTACTCCAATCCCCTCCATATCATGTGATTCAGGTGCTCCAATCCCCTCCATATCATGTGATTCAGGTGCTCCAATCCCCTCCATATCATGTGCTTCAGGTGTTCCAATCCCCTCCAAATCATGTGATTCAGGTGTTCCAATCCCCTCCATATCGTGATTCAGGTGTTCCAATCCCCTCCATATCATGTGATTCAGGTGTTCAAATCCCCTCCAAATCATGTGATTCAGGTGTTCCAATCCCCTCCAAATCATGTGATTCAGGTGTTCCAATCCCCTCCAAATTATGTGATTCAGGTGTTCCAATCCCCTCCATATCATGTGATTCAGGTGTTCCAATCCCCTCCATGGACACAGGTGTATACAATCAAGCCCCTAAGCATGCAGACTGCTTCTACAATGCGAACAAACAAAGGATTTCCCAACACTTGCCAGCCAGTCTGCAAAACAACCAATTTGGCCTGTCTAACAGTGTGCGTTAAAAACAAAGGGTTTTGTTTGCACACATTTGTAAATACATGCGTAAGTCACAGTCCCACGTCAAGGGTCCTCTATATACTGTGGACCTGACTAAAATTTCCAGAGCCTCCATAGTAGGAGCACATGCATCAATGGATAGGTTAGGGGCAGCTGTGCCTGGAGGAGCCCATCCCTCCTTAAAGGTACAGGGATGCACGTGACGCCCAGCTATACTAAAATTACACCAAAGGCATCCCTTTCCTCAAAATTAGCCAACCACACAAAAAATTTCAACCGTCCCAACCTATAACCTTCTACAAACATTGGTGAAAGAATGGGTCGCTCTCAGCAGCTCAGTGACTCCAAACGTGGTCCCGTGATAGGTGGCCACCTGGGCAATAAGTCCATCCGTGACATTTCCTGGCTACTAAATATTCCACGCTCAACTGTTAGTGGGATTATAACAAAGTGGAAACAACTGGGAACAACAGCCACTCAGCCACCAAGTGGTAGGCCACGTCACATGACAGGGTGGGGTCAGCGCATGCTGAAGCGCACAGTGCGCAGAAGTCACCAACTGTCTGCAGAGTCAATAGCTAAAGACCTCCAAACTTGGTGTGGCCTTCAGATGAGCCCAACAACAGTGTGTAGAGAGCTTCATGGAATGGGTTTCCATGGCCGAGCAGCTGCATCCAAGCCATGCCGTGGTGTAAAGCACACCGCCACTGGACTCTAGAGCAGTGGAGGCATGTTCTCTGGAGTGACCAATCACGCTTCTCTGTCTGGCAATCGGATGGATGTGTCTGGGTTTGGCTGTTGCCAGGAGAATGGTACTTGCCTGGCTGCATTGTGCCAAGTGTAAAGTTTGGTGGAGGGGGATTATGGTGTGGGGTTGTTTTTCAGGGGTTGGGCTTGGCCCCCTAGTTCCAGTGAAGGGAACACTTAAGGCAAAATTTTGGACAGTTTCATGCTCCCAACTTTGTGGGAAGAGTTTGGGGAAGGCCCCTTCCTGTTCCAACATTACTGCGCACCAGTGCACAAAGCAAGGTCCATAAAGACATGGAGGAGCCAGTTTGGGGTGGAGGAACTTGACTGGCCTGCACAGAGTCCTGACCTCAACCCCATAGAACACCTTTGGGATGAATTAGAGCGGAGACTGCGAGCCAGGCCCCTCCCCCGACATCAGTGCCTGACCTGACAAATGTGCTTCTGGAAGAATGGTCCAACCTTCCCATAGACACCCTCCTAAAAATTGTGGAAGGCCTTCCCAGAAGAGCTGAAGCTGTTATAGCTGCAAAGGGCGGGGCCAACTCAGTATTGAACCCTACGGACTAAGACTGGGAGGCCATTAAAGGTCATGTGTGTGGAAAGGCAGGCGGCCCAATACTTGGGGCAATATGGTGTATCTTGGGTGGGATGAAGACTACAATGTCCAGGTCTTCCTCTACAGGCCATGTCCGGGTGTCCAGGTGTGTATGTTCATTCTAATCCAGAAGGTGGCCATAGTTCAGGTCCTTTGTTTGGAGACAGGTGTGAGCTACAGCCAGGAGCAGTAAACCAATCGGGATTCCTTACCTGCAGGACTGGAAGGGTTGGATCAGCTGAGTCTACAGGACTGAAAGAGCTGAGTCAACTAAAGAGTCCGGGGGACTGGAGGGATTCTGTAAGTCTCGGAAGATGAAGAGCCCAGGGTATCAGGAGATCCTTTATTGAGAAGCCAGGAGGGTGGGTCAACTCAATATTGAACCCTACGGACTAAGACTGGGAGGCCATTAAAGGTCATGTGCGTGGAAAGGGCGGCCGACCAATACTGCGGGCAATATAGTGTATACTTAATTCAATGGGACTCTGCACCTCCTATGTATGGGTGGCTACGATACTTCTCCATGGTCTTCCTGGATGTCGCCCTGTAGTGCGAATCGGCATAATTCTGTCCATGGTTCCAAATCATGCTAAAAGCACTGCAAAATGCTGGCGGGTATTAGGGTGCCATTCATCCTTATTGGCACCCCAAACGTGAAGCAATTTTGCAGTGACTGTTGAACAACACAAACATAAAAGAAAATCATGGCAAAGCGCACCTGGCAAGGGCTGAAACGTGTCCCTTGAGCTTCTTTGCTGTGACAAACGTGCGTTCACTTGAATGGGCTGCCCTGCGTGTGACATGCAAAGTCCCGTGAAAATCGGCCACACAAAATCACAAGCGGGAGAGCGAGCGCCTACTATGCTAAGTGGGAAAAATTACAAGCTGGGCTTTCAAGCATTAAAGTTTGAGTTCTGTGGATTTATTTAAAAAAAAAAAAAAGGAAACGTCCACCCAGGAAACTGTAAATGGTGTCACATTGGCCAGCAGAAGGGGTTCCGGAGAGATTGCAGGACCTCGACACGATTATCGCCCTTAGTTGAGACTAGATTTAGGATTCAGGTGCCCGGAGGGGATTGGGTCCAGGAATACTTGGTCCTCTCATTGGCTTTGTTGTATTGTACAAAATAGTTTTACTTTGTGACTGTTTATTGCTGTTCCTCCTTCCTCATCAGAATCTGGGGGCCCCCCCATCCGCATCTTCTTTGGGGGTAATTACTACACGTGCTCATGATGACTTTGCCTTTTATCTCTACTAGAATATTCCAGAAGGTAGAAAACTTCCCTCTGTGAAGCTCTCTATGGTAAAGTTCTAAATAAATGGACCAGAACCTCGGAAATCTCACATCTCTGGTTTGATGTCCTCTGTGGGAATACTGACCTGTCATGTTCCTCGTATGGCTGATATCTGAGTGTAAGAGCCAATCAGCACTCGGAGAGCACAATGCGCTTCCTTTATTCCGACATCTCATTGTCAGAAGTTGCCAAGGCAAAGCGACAACGCCGGAGTGTTTATTCCATGTCACTCGTCCTGTGTATGGGAGCCGTCAATCACGGATCAATCACAAGCTTTCCAAGGGCACCAAAACCTACCTGACACCTCGTTCGCTCCTCGTCAGCGGCACTCACCGACACACAACACAAACATTCGATAACATCTCCATCACTTAATCATTTCTATTTCCCGTAAAGCATTAAAGTTGCTTCCACCTTCCATATCCCCCAAAGCAGTGCCCCTCCCCCCCCATGCCATTTCCTGGACAATCCCTTGCCTATTATCCTAGAGAAGGGGTCTCCAAACTTTGTAAAGTGCCAGCATACTGTCCTTTAGACTGTGGGGGGGGGGGGGGGCGGGACTGAGGCCATTGGGAAATTGTCCTGGTGTGACTGGGAGTAAGCAACTCCTCATTGTTGGAGTCAATAGTAGGATTAGTGGCTCTTCCTTGGTGTCAGTTAGAGGACATATGCCCAATTGTTGGTTTCAGTGAGAGGAATAGTGCCCCATCATTGGTGTCAGTGGGAGGAATTGTATCCCATTGTTGCTATCATTGGGAGGAACTGTGCCTCACTGTTGGTGTCACTGGGAGGAATTGTGCCCCATCATTGGTGTCAGTCAGAAGAATTGTGTCCTATTGTTTGGTGTTATTTGGAGGAATAGTCCCCAATCATTGGTATCAGTGAGAGGAATAATGCCCCATCATTGGTATCAGTGGGAGGAATAGTGCCCCATCATTGGTGTCAGTGGGAGGAATAGTTCCCCATCATTGGTATCAGTGGGAGGAATAGTGCCCCATCATTGGTGTCAGTGGGAGGAATAGTGCCCCATCATTGGTATCAGTGGGAGGAATAGTGCCCCATCATTGGTGTCAGTGGGAGGAATAGTGTCCCATCATTGGTGTCAGTGGGAGGAATAGTGCCCCATCATTGGTGTCAGTGGGAGGAATAGTGCCCCATCATTGCTGTCAGTGGGAAGAATAGTGCTCCATCATTGGTGTCAGTGGGAGGAATAGTGCCCCATCATTGGTATCAGTGGGAGGAATAGTGCCCCATCATTGGTATCAGTGGGAGGAATAGTGCCCCATCATTGGTGTCAGTGGGAGGAATAGTGTCCCATCATTGGTGTCAGTGGGAGGAATAGTGCCCCATCATTGGTGTCAGTGGGAGGAATAGTGTCCCATCATTGGTGTCAGTGGGAGGAATAGTGCCCCATCATTGGTGTCAGTGGGAGGAATAGTGCCCCATCATTGCTGTCAGTGGGAGGAATAGTGCCCCATCATTGGTATCAGTGGGAGGAATAGTGCCCCATCATTGGTATCAGTGGGAGGAATAGTGCCCCATCATTGGTGTCAGTGGGAGGAATAGTGCCCCATCATTGGTGTCAGTGGGAGGAATAGTGTCCCATCATTGGTGTCAGTGGGAGGAATAGTGCCCCATCATTGGTGTCAGTGGGAGGAATAGTGCCCCGTCATTGCTGTCAGTGGGAGGAATAGTGCCCCATCATTGGTATCAGTGGGAGGAATAGTGCCCCATCATTGGTGTCAGTGGGAGGAATAGTGCCCCATCATTGGTATCAGTGGGAGGAATAGTGCCCCATCATTGGTGTCAGTGGGAGGAATAGTGCCCCATCATTGGTGTCAGTGGGTGGAATAGTGCCCCATCATTGGTGTCAGTGGGAGGAATAGTACCCCATCATTGGTGTCAGTGGGAGGAATAGTGCCCCATCATTGGTGTCAGTGGGAGGAATAGTGCCCCATCATTGGTGTCAGTGGGAGAAATAGTGCCCCATCATTGGTTTCAGTGAAAATAATTGTGCCCCATCTTTGGTGTTAGTGAGAAGGATTGTGTCCCATCATTGGTGTCAGTCAGAAGAATTGTGTCCCATCATTGGTGTCAGTCAGAAGAATTGTGTCCCATCATTGGTGTCAGTCAGAAGAATTGTGTCCCATCATTGGTGTCAGTCAGAAGAAATGTGTCCCATCATTGGTGTCAGTCAGAAGAATTGTGTCCTATTGTTTGGTGTTATTTGGAGGAATAGTGCCCCATCATTGGTGTCAGTGAAAATAATTATTCCCCATTATTGGTGTTAGTGAGAAGAATTGTGTCTCATCATTAGTTTCATTGAGGAAAATTGTGTCCTATCATTTGGTGTTATTGGGAGGAATAGTGCCCCATCATTGGTGTCAGTGAAAATAATTGTGTTCCATCATTGTTGTCAGTGAGAAGAATTGTGTCCCATTATCTGGTGTTATTTGGAGGAATAGTGCCCCATTGTTGGTATCATTGGGAGGAATTGTGTCCCATCATTGGTGTCAGTGGGAGGAATTGTGCCCCATTGTTGGTATCATTGGGAGGAATTGTGTCCCATCATTGGTGTCAGTGGGAGGAATTGTGCCCCATTGTAGGTATCATTGGGAGGAATAGTGCCCCATCATTGGTGTCAGTGACAAGAATTGTGTCCCATCATTGGTGTCAGTGACAAGAATTGTGTCCCATCATTGGTGTCAGTGGGAGGAATTGTGCCCCATTGTTAGTGTCACTGGAAGGAACTGTGTCTCTTTCTTGGTGTCAGTGGGAGTACATATGCCCAATTGTTGGAGTCAATAGATGGAATAATGCCCCAAGGGCGGGATATAAGCAAGCAAAGAGCCACATGTGGCCCCCAATCCACAGTCTGGAGATCACTACCTTAGAAAATGCCCATTATTGGTTTCAAATATTTGACTTCCGTTGACTTCAATGGGTTTTGGATTCATCACCGGGACTTCAGTAATGTTTGTTGAACTTGCCTGGAGCTGAATGCGATGTCCATTTGGCTCATCCCTTGGACCTACCTACAGGAGGAGGGTGAGAAGTAAAACTATCATTCTAGCCGGCGTCCCTTTCCGGGAGATTCATATTAATGGTGGAGGAGACCGGCGCAGTCATTTCTCCAGCAATAGGAAATGTAAAATAAATGCATTGTGACATTCGCTCCAACAGTTGGAAAGGTAGAGCCGAGATAATAAACGACCGTTCATTCTGCCCAGATTGTGTCCTGCCAAAGCCCATATACCTTCCAGCCGGAGCCATCCAGGTCTTCACGGTTGTCGGAGCGATTGTCAGGCTTGGCAACTCAGTCATCTAATTAAGGGTACATGGGGTCTGCAGATGATTAAATGGAGGAAAGGCACGAATGGCGTGAAATTAACTATGGAGCATGTAGAAGGCACAGCGTCACAACGTCGGGAAATCACATTTTCTGCACATCTAAGCCAATGTACTTCGAGGCTTCAAACTGATAACTGGGACGTGTAATGAAGGCCACGCTGGGGCCCCTCCATTCTGTCATTCATTATTACCCATTATGCAGCTCCAGCATCCTCCACAGCACCTCACAATCCTCCGGAATCACAGAATAAATATGAAAGGATTATCATCATCGAACATAAAATGAATCCGATGGTAAAACGGCCCGACCTGCAGGAGCTGACAACCAATCTATGGCCACAAGAGCTGACAACCAATCTATGGCCACAAGAGCTGACAACCAATCTATGCCCGCAAGAGCTTACACCCAATCTATGGCCACAAGAGCTTACACCCAATCTATGGCCACAAGAGCTTACACCCAATCTATGCCCACAAGAGCTTACGCCCAATCTATGCCAACAAGAGCTTACGCCCAATCTATGCCTACAAGAGCTGACACCCAATCTATGCCCACAAGAGCTGACAACCAATCTATGGCCACAAGAGCTTACACCCAATCTATGCCCACAAGAGCTTACGCCCAATCTATGTCTACAAGAGTTTACACCCAATCTATGCCCACAAGAGCTTACGCCCAATCTATGCCTACAAGAGCTTACGCCCAATCTATGCCCACAAGAGCCGACAACCAATCTATGCCCACAAGAGCTTACACCCAATCTATGGCCACAAGAGCTTACACCCAATCTATGCCCACAAGAGCTGACAACCAATCTTTACCTACAAGATCTTACACCCAATCTATGCCAACAAGAGCTTACACCCAATCTATGCCCACAAGAGTTTACGGCCAATCTATGCCCACAAGAGCTGACAACCAATCTATGCCCACAAGAGCTTACACCCAATCTATGCCCACAAGAGTTTACGGCCAATCTATGCCCACAAGAGCTGACAACCAATCTATGCCCACAAGAGCTTACATCCAATCTATGCCCACAAGAGCTTACACCCAATCTATGCCCACAAGAGCTGACAACCAATCTATGGCCACAAGAGCTTACATCCAATCTATGCCCACAAGAGCTTACACCCAATCTATGCCCACAAGAGCTGACAACCAATCTATGGCCACAAGAGCTTACACCCAATCTATGCCCACAAGAGCTTACGCCCAATCTATGCCAACAAGAGCTTACGCCCAATCTATGCCTACAAGAGCTGACACCCAATCTATGCCCACAAGAGCTTACACCCAATCTATGCCAACAAGAGCTTACGCCCAATCTATGTCTACAAGAGTTTACACCCAATCTATGCCCACAAGAGCTTACGCCCAATCTATGCCAACAAGAGCTTACGCCCAATCTATGCCTACAAGAGCTGACACCCAATCTATGCCCACAAGAGCTGACAACCAATCTATGCCCACAAGAGCTTACACCCAATCTATGCCTACAAGAGCTTACACCCAATCTATGGCCACAAGAGCTTACACCCAATCTATGCCCACAAGAGCTGACAACCAATCTATGCCTACAAGAGCTTACACCCAATCTATGCCAACAAGAGCTTACACCCAATCTATGCCCACAAGAGCTTACACCCAATCTATGCCCACAAGAGCTTACACCCAATCTATGCCCACAAGAGCTTACATCCAATCTATGCCCACAAGAGCTTACACCCAATCTATGCCCACAAGAGCTGACACCCAATCTATGCCAACAAGAGCTTACACCCAATCTATGCCCACAAGAGCTTACACCCAATCTATGCCCACAAGAGCTTACACCCAATCTATGCCTACAAGAGCTGACAACCAATCTATGCCCACAAGAGCTTACACCCAATCTATGCCCACAAGAGCTTACACCCAATCTATGCCCACAAGAGCTTACACCCAATCTATGCCCACAAGAGCTTACACCCAGTCTATGCCCACAAGAGCTTACACCCAATCTATGCCCACAAGAGCTTACACCCAGTCTATGCCCACAAGAGCTGACAACCAGTCTATGCCCACAAGAGCTTACACCCAATCTATGTCTACAAGAGCTTACACCCAATCTATGCCCACAAGAGCTTACACCCAATCTATTCCCACAAGAGCTTACACCCAATCTATGCCCACAAGAGCTTACGCCCAGTCTATGCCCACAAGAGCTTACTACAAGTGATGGAGGGAACACCCCTCCTGTTCAGTTTGCGTTCAAACATCCGAACCCACAGAATGTTCGACCATGAACTTTGAACACGAATCGAACAACTGAGCGGTATCTTCCTGCATCTGAGTCTGTGGTGCGATCACGCTTGGTGACCACAATCCGGCGGGAGTTCTATGATGACGTCATGCGGTATTTTAGTAGTGAGACATTCATTCATGTTTCTGCTGTTGGTGGGGTTTCCTGCTGACAGCTGAATGTCAAAAGAATTGTTGGCATTGTCCGACAATTACATTTTTTTTTTTAATGGTATGGGGTCCCCCCTCTCATTTGTACCAAGCCCTTCGGGTCTGGTATGGATTTTTACGGGAACCCCCACGGCAAAATTAAAAGAAAAATGGCTTGAGGGTTCCCCCCAAAATCTATACCAGACTCTTATCGAGCATGCAGCCCGGCAGGTCAGGAAACGGGCGGGATGAGCGAGCACCCTCCCCCTCCTGAACCTTACCAGGCTACATGCCCTCAACATGGGGGGGTGCTTCGGGGCTCCCCCCCCAAAGCACCTTGTCCCCATGTTGATGGTAGCGACTACCAGGGACTGTCCTTATTTAAAGTGACAGGCACTGGATCTCCTGCTCAGGGATTTCCCCCAGAACAGCTGGATTAGAAGGGTCTAGGGTCTGGGGTGGAACATCTGGAGATGCTGGCTAGATGTCCAAGAAGAGGATTTTTGTGTAGACTTGTACATAGTTACAGGAAGATTTTCCTCAGTTACAGTTCCATTCGGCAAACCGTACACCTCTTACCCCATCCAGTGGTGTATTTAGGTTTTGTGCTGCCCTAGGCAACATAAAAATCGCCCCCCCCCCCCACAGGGAGAGTGTGATATTGACCAACAAGACCCCTGCATCCCACCCGAGAGAGCCTTCCACTACCACTGACCCCATACACCAGCCACCATCCCCCATGGTGAGACAGAGAAACACTCATCTTCACAGCTCCGGACATTCCCAGGAACAAGAGTCGGGCTGTGCATACACCGTCATGAAACCCACAGCGTCTCACAGAACCCACCAGGTCCCCATGCCACGTGTGTCCCTTCTTCTGAGGGGCAGTGCTGCCCTCCTGAAAAATGCTGCCCTAAGTAAATGCCTTGTTTGCCTTGTGGTAAATACACCCCTGACCCCATTCAAGTTACAATCCCCTACTAAAATCATAAAACTAAGCTCAAGGACTGGTCACTGACTCCTGGATGCAAATCTGTGTGAAAATGTGTGTTGCCTGGCTGTGCACGACTATACGGGGGACCCAAATCTCTAGCGATTCCTAAGGGGGTAGTGCTACAGTTGCAAGAAAAAGTATGTGAACCCCTTGGGATTCCGTGGAGTTTTGCATTCATTGGGCATAAAATGTGCTCTGAACGTCATCTAAATCACAACAATAGAAGAACACAGTCTGCTGAACATAATACTACACAAACATTAGATGTTGCCATGGTTTAATTGTACATAACATGTAAACATTCACAGTGCAGGGAGGAAAAAGTATGTGAGGCCCTAGCTTAATGACTTCTCCCAGAGCTGATTGGAGCCAGGAGTGAGCCAACCTTGACTCCAATCAGTGTGATGATATTGGATGTGTTGCTGACACCTGTTTTGGGTTTACTGGTTTCAAGAAGCACTGTCTGATGTGAACCACACCTCGCAGAAAAGAGCTCTCAGAAGACCTACCATCAAGAATTGTTGACTTGCATGAAGCTGGAAAGGGTTACAAAAGTATCTCCTTGAGCCTTGATGTTCCTGTGTCCACGGTAAGACAGACTGTCTACAAATGGAGAAAGTTTAGCACTGTTGCTACTCTCCCTAGGCGTGGTCGTCCTGTAAAAATGACTACAAGAGCACAGCGCAGAATGCTGCATGAGGTAAAGAAGAATCCCAGAGTGTCAGCTAAACACCTACAGAAATCTCTGGCACATGCTAACATTTTTGTTGACACATCTACAATCAGGAAAACATGAAACAAGAATGGAGTACATGGGAGGACACCACGGAGGAAGCCATTGCTGTCCAAAAAGAAGATTGCAGCACGTTTGAAGTTTGCAAAAGAGCACCTGGATGTTCCACAGCACTACTGGCAAAATATACTGTGGACAGATGAAACCAAGATTGAGTTGTTTGGGAAGAACACACAACACTATGTGTGGAGAAAAAAAGGCACAGCACACCAACATCAAAACCTCATCCCCACTGTAAAACATGGCGGAGGGAGCATCATGGTTTGGGGCTGCTTTGCTGCCTCAGGGCTGGACGGATTGTTGTCATTGATGGGAAAATGAATTCCAGAGTTTATCAAGACATTTTGCAGGAAAACGTACGACCATCTGTCCGCCAACTGAAGCTCTGCAGAGGATGGGTGATGCAACAGGACAATGATGACCCAAAGCATACAAGTCATTCAACAAAACAATGGCTGCAACAGCACAGAATACGCCTTCTGGAGTGGCCCAGTCAGAGTCCTGACCTCAACCCCATTGAAATGCTGTGGCATGACCTTAAGAGAGCGATTCACACCAGACATCCCAAGAATATTGCTACACTGAAACAGTTTTGTGAAGAGGAGTGGTCCAAAATGACTCCAGATCGTTGTGCAGGTCTGATCTGCAACTACAGGAAACGTTTGGTTGAGGTTATTGCTGCCAAAGGAGGGTCAACCAGTTATTAAGTCGAAAGGTTCACTTTTTCCTCCCTGCACTGTGAATGTTTACATGTTATGTGCAATGAAACCATGGCAACATCTAATGTTTGTGTAGTATTATGTTCAGCAGACTGTGTTCTTCTATTGTTGTGACTTAGATGACGTTCAGAGCACATTTTATGCCCAATTCATGCAAAACTCCACGGAATCCCAAGGGGTTCACATACTTTTTCTTGCATCTGTACATAGGCAAAGAACACAGAGCCAGCTATAGTGCCTGACCACCCATGCTTGGTGTAGACAATCGTTTATGTTAATATGATGGTACTTATTACATCTTGTAAATAAATTGGCCGCTGTGGTCACCCTGTCGATGTTTTTATTCGAAGGGCCGGTAGAAGGACTGAGGCTGACGAATCCTGTAGTCATGACTTTTCCCTCATGTTCCCTTTCATCAATATCTGCAGTTTCCCTGAATTTTATGACTTGTGAATTATTCCCGCTGAACGGACATCTCGGCCTGATGTGTTCTTATGAAGGCGATGGTTCTGGAGAGGATGTATGGAACATTCAGCAAGTAATCAGCACAAACACGAGTATCAACGCTCATTGTATGGATTATCTTCAGGTGAGCTCACAACTGCTTAGAGGACGACCTTCCACTACAGACAGAGAAGAAGAGCTGAACAGGGAAATCCTGTGTTGTATTGATCGGCCTGGCCTATCTGATTTTGGTGTGAAGGAACCTTGCAGCCAGATGGATGGTTGATTTTTTACATTTGTCACTATTGTTGTTCTTAATCGGGATAAGTGGCCGTGCCGTAACCCCCCCAATGAATAATTCACTACAGACATTGAGGAGGACCTCTGATAGAGCGTGGAGCTGGGGCAGCTTTGTCTGCGATGTTTTGCATGTATTAAGGAAAGCATTCAATTCACATTTACCTATTAATCAAGCCCCACCATATAGATAAACCTGAAGCAGAAAAAAACATGAAAAATAGGCGAAGGGCTACATGACCAGAGGGACAGGAGATACAAGGCAGGACGGGGTTAAAACATAGTTTTGTTAGAAGAGCGGCCACTTACCATTATTGGCTAGTTTACACAGAGAGGATGGAGCTGCTGGTGGTATACGGGAAGGAGATCCAAGGATCGGCAAATCTTTCGGAGTCTTCCCACTCTCCCACCCTGCATTGGTTTAGTTCATTTGGCCTTAGGGCCTTTGGCAGTTGGGGTCTTTGGAGGAGATAACATTTTTGGAACAGTTCATAGCAGTGACCCATCTAAGGTCCTCTGTTGGATCCCAGTTATTGGGGTATTATCTGGAAAGTGGTAACAAGTTGGTATCTGCAGAGACGTGGGATTGTCTCCAAGCCGGTGTTTTGGGGCCGGGGATTGTTAAGTAGTAACGCAGATACACCACCTCATGTTGGTTCTTCTCCCAAGACCGGCAACCTGTATGTTATGGTTCCTGGAGTATTGTTTCTGTTTCAAGGAATGTTATCTTTGGTTATTTGTTAATAAATGACCAAGCTGGCCAACGTTTTCTCCAGATTGTGTCCTTAGTCACTTCTCCTTAGAATAGGTTGGGGGAGGGGCTATCTATGGTGACATTTAAATGACCTGGAGACATATGGGGTACCCTAGACATGTATTTCCTTCGGTGGAGCACAATCGGGCTCTGTATGCTGATGACGCACATTCATACTGAAGGCAGCGGAGAAGAAATAACATGGAATTAGTGAACAGCAGCCCTTCATTATAGCGGGTGGAAGACTTTTCATTGAATAAATGTATTTTATATTCCAACAACAATGAATGATGCATTGGGCAGATGTGAGCTGCATTTTGCACCATAAGCCTCCTCTGATTAGTCCCCGCTGACGCACAGTATTTCGGGTCTGACTCCCCCTTTGAACAGCTCCAGGTCATGAAGATAACTGGATGGGTTCTACGGATTGTTGGCCATCTTCCCAAGTAGAAGATCTATATATAACATGTTGCACTACCCTCGTAAGGGCTGCTGGATTTGATTGGGTCCCCATAAGCCCTGCACAGCCAGGCAACACGCATTTTCATCACTTGTACTCTCTGAGTCAGTAAACAGTCCTTGAGCTGTTTTTTAGTTGTTTTTATTAAGGGGTCAACAACTTGGATGGGGTCTCGGGGTATATGGGATGCCCAAGGAACTGTAGAACTTGAGGACAAACTTCTTAGCAACTATGTACAAAAAGGGTGGACTGGCAAAAATAAAGCACTGTCCCTTTCTGGTGTAGCTCCTCAGACCCCGGATGAATCTTCCTCTTCACCCAGATGTGCTGAGGGTATCCCTGAGCAAAGGGGTTCCAAGACCTTGCAGGTAAGCAGCCCAGGTGAAGGCTAGTTGGGAATTACAGCTGCCCACCCTCTCCCTTTATCCGGCACAGGGGTGTAGAAGTACTCACACTGTCCTGTCCTGTAGATTGATGGTTGGTAGCTGCTTTCAGGCCTTTCATTGGGTTGGCTCCTTCCCTGCTGCACAGAATGTCCTCCTTAAGAGACGGTGGAACAGTGAAGATCCTCCCATCCAGCAACCAGCCTGTTGGTAGGCTCTCCTCCCTGGGGCCTCCTCCCAGGATCCACAATTCAGCCTTTCTCTCAGTCCATCTTCCACCCAACTTCACTGCTGCTCAGGCTCTCCCACATATAAGGGTTGTCCTTGGGCACCGTGCCCATTCTCCTGCCTGGTGATTAGCCCAGGTCCCTCAAACATGCAAATCTGGGCTTCCTCCCCTCCTCCACCTCTCTTCCAGAAAGTTCTTGAGTTTCTGGAAGGGTGGGAGGACTCCAGAAGCCCTGACCTGAAGAACCTCCCAGTCTGTCCTGAGGTGAACTCCTGCTTCCCAGGCTGACTCATCCCAGGCTACTACTCAGCTTCTATCTAACAAAAAAAACCCAACAAACCTAGCGAACCTACAGGGCGTTACAGAGTATGAGGTAGAGGCGAGGTGGCCCAGAGGATATGAACTAATAATTAGGGATGCATGTTGAACATGGGCCGTTCATGTGTTTGCTGAACACACACACGGTACGAGCGTTCGGCGGGCTATTCGCTCACCGCGCCCCACAATGCACTGCACCCTGACAGTGCATTGTGATTGATTGACCATTCACAGCACAGGATGACTTCATGACAGAAGTGTCATAGCGGACACAGCTGTCAGATGGCGGGATCTGGTGTGGAATGCAAAACGGGGTTTTTTTTAGAATGGGTAGTGGTAAAATGTACCCCATACTCATTCACATGGGGGGGGGGGGCAGGATCTGGAGCCTTGTTAAAGGGGGCTTCCAGATTCCGATAAGCCCCCCGCTCCCAGACCCCCACAACCACAGGCCAGGGTTGTGGGGAAGAGGCCCTTGTCCCTATCAACATGGGGACAAGGTGCTTTGGGGGGGAGCCCCCCACCTCAAATCACCCCCCCTTTTTGAGGGCATGTAGCCTGGTATGATTCAGGAGGGGGGGGCACTTGCTCGGCCCCCCCATTCCTGACCTGCTGGGCTGCATGTTCAGATAAGGGTCTGGTATGGATTTTGGGGGGACCCCCATGCCATCTTTTTTTTTTTTTTTTTTTTTTTTAATTTTGGTGTGGGGCTCCCCTCAAATCCATAGCAGACCCAAAGGGCTTGTTATGGATGGAAGAAGGCACTCCACGTCATTTAAAAAAAAGAAAAACATTTTCAGGAAATGCCGATAATTCTTTTTCCATTCAGCTGGCAGCAGGGAACCCCACTGACACCAGGAACCCCACTGACACCAGGAACCCCACTGACACCAGGAACCCCACTGACACCGGAAACATGAATGAATGTCTCAATACTAAAATACCGCGTGACGTCATCATAGACGCCAGGCTCTCCCTGCAGCATAGAAGTCGGCGCTCTCCCTGCAGCATAGAAGTTGGCGCTCTCCCTGCAACATAGAAGTCGGCGCTCTCCCTGCAACATAGAAGTCGGCGCTCTCCTCGCGGCACAGAAGTCGGCGCTCTCCCTGCAGCATAGAAGTCAATGCTCTCCCTGCAGCAGAGAAGTCAGCGCTCTCCGTGCAGCAGAGAAGTCAGCACTCTCCCTGCAGCAGAGAAGTCAGCGCTCTCCGTGCAGCAGAGAAGTCAGCACTCTCCCTGCAGCAGAGAAGTCAGCGCTCTCCCTGCAGCAGAGAAGTCGGCGCTCTCCCTGCAGCAGAGAAGTCGGCGCTCTCCCTGCAGCAGAGAAGTCGGCTCTCTCCCTGCGGCACAGAAGTCGGCGCTCTCCCCGCGGCACAGAAGTCGGCGCTCTCCCCGCGGCACAGAAGTCGGCGCTCTCCCCGCGGCACAGAAGTCGGCGCTCTCCCCGCGGCACAGAAGTCGGCGCTCTCCCCGCGGCACAGAAGTCGGCGCTCTCCCCGCGGCACAGAAGTCAGCGCTCTCCCCGCGGCATAGAAGTCGGCGCTCTCCCTGCAGCATAGAAGTCAGACCATGTAGGACCGGGGAGTCAGACTCAATCTCACCGCCGGCCGCATCGGCATTATGGTTCCCTTCACAGGGCCGGTTGTATCTGTAAGACTAGATGTCAAGAGCCCCCCCTCCCCATCATCAAATGTCAAGAGCCCCCCCTCCCCATCATCAAATGTCAAGAGCCCCCCCTCCCCATCATCAAATGTCAAGATTCCCCCAGCTTCACTTACATCACAATGAAATCCCCTTACCTTGTGCTGCTGCTGGGCAGAAGCTTGAGGCAGAGCTTGGAAGCAAAAAGTCTGGAGGAGGACCAGAGGAGGGCTGGAGTCTGCTGAATTCTGAGACTAGGGGAGGCAGAGATAAGGGGGTGCCATGGCTGCACCATTGGGCACAGGATCAATAGGAGTTCTGTCCTCCTTTCTGCTGCCAGCTGCTGAGACTAGGGGAGGCAGAGACAAGGGGGATGCTGCAGATGCAGGAGAGGTGCAGGATCTGTAGGAGGAGTTCTGTCCTCCTCTTTGCTGCTCAATGCTGAGACAGAGGGGGCAGAGACAAAGGGGGATGCTGCAGCTTCAGGAGAGGTGCAGGATCTGTAGGAGGAGTTCTGTCCTCTTCTTTGCTGCTGAATGCTGAGACAGAGGGGTGCAGAGACAAGTGGAATGCTGCAGCTTCAGGAGTGGTGCAGGATCTGTCTGATGAGTTATGTTCTCCTCTCTGCTGCTGAGACAAGGGGGATGCTGCAGCTGCAGGAGAGGTGCAGGATCTGTAGGAGCAGTTCTGTCCTCTTCTCTGCTGCTGAATGCTGAGACAGAGGGGGGTGGAGACAAGGGGGATGCTGCAGCTAAAGGAGAGGTGCAGGATTTGTAGGAGGAGTTCTGTCCTCCTCTCTGCTGCTGAATGCTGAGACAGAGGGGGGTGGAGACAAGGGGGATGCTGCAGCTGCAGGAGAGGTGCAGGATCTGTAGGAGGAGTTCTGTCCTCCTCTCTGCTGCTGAATGCTGAGACAGAGGGGTGCGGAGACAAGGGGGATACTGCAGCTGCAGGAGAGGTGCAGGATCTGTAGGAGGAGTTCTGTCCTCCTCTCTGCTGCTGAGACAAGGAGGATACTGTAGCCGCAGGAGAGGTGCAGGATCTGTAGGAGGAGTTCTGTCCTCCTCTCTGCTGCTGAATGCTGAGACAGAGGGGTGCGGAGACAAGGGGGATACTGCAGCTGCAGGAGAGGTGCAGGATCTGTAGGAGGAGTTCTGTCCTCCTCTCTGCTGCTGAGACAAGGAGGATACTGTAGCCGCAGGAGAGGTGCAGGATCTGTAGGAGGAGTTCTGTCCTCCTCTCTGCTGCTGAATGCTGAGACAGAGGGGTGCTGAGACAAGGGGGATGCTGCAGCTGCAGGAGAGGTGTGAGGGCCACATGAAATGACGTGGCAGATGGGATTTAGGCCTGGTGTCCTTGTGTTTGACACATGTGATGTAAGTCGTCTCCACAACTTGGATGCTACAGGACACCTCCATCAGCACTCCAGACGTCTATCTTTCCGCGTGGAGCGTGGCGTCTTTTGATTTACAAGGAAGGCGTTTGTTTTAGAGATGTTAGTCTGTAAATCGGATGCTGGCTCCGAATATCTAGCAGTGTGTAGAGGCCGGGGAGACGAGTCCATTTTTGTGAATTTATATTTCCATGGGGGTGCAGTGATGTATGGCACTATTGCACGGGGCGAGTAGTTCCACATAAATCGCGCTGTGAGGCAGGATGATGAATTGCCCGCGTACTCCATTCCTTTCCTCGCACCTCCGGCCCTCTTTTCTATTTATTAACTGTACAGCAATTTCAGGAATGAAAGTGATTATCTGTAAATACACACTTTATATTTATTCCCATTATACTTCCCTGACAGAGGCAATAAAACAGATTTAATTGAAAGTTAAAAATGTGGCTGGATGAGGCCGGAATGTTTATTTTATCATTTTGGAAACATCATCAGCTTTATGAAATAAGGCGAGGGGCGATGGAGATAGAGCCAGTGTCTGTGGTGGGGCGAGGGAGCCATTGTCTGTGGTGGGGTGAAGGAGATGGAGCCATTGCCTGCGGTGGGGCGATGGAGATAGAGCCAGTGTCTGTGGTGGGGCGATGGAGCCATTGTCTGTGGTGGGGTGAAGGAGATGGAGCCATTGCCTGCGGTGGGGCGGTGGAGATGGAGCCATTGCCTGCGGTGGGGCGGTGGAGATGGAGCCATTGCCTGCGGTGGGGCGGTGGAGATGGAGCCATTGCCTGCGGTGGGGCGGTGGAGATGGAGCCATTGCCTGCGGTGGGGCGGTGGAGATGGAGCCATTGCCTGCGGTGGGGCGGTGGAGATGGAGCCATTGCCTGCGGTGGGGTGGTGGAGATGGAGCCATTGCCTGCGGTGGGGCGGTGGATATGGAGCCATTGCCTGCGGTGGGGCAGTGGAGATGGAGCCATTGTCTGCGGTGGGGCGGTAGAGATGGAGTCATTGTCTGCGGTGGAGCGGTGGAGATGGAGTCATTGTCTGCGGTGGAGCGGTGGAGATGGAGCCATTGTCTGCGGTGGGACGGTGGAGATGGAGCCATTGCCTGCGGTGGGGCGGTGGAGATGGAGCCATTGCCTGCGAGGGGCGGTGGAGATGGAGCCATCGCCTGCGGTGGGGCGGTGGAGATGGAGCCATTGCCTGCGGTGGGGCGGTGGAGATGGCGCCATTGCCTGCGGTGGGGCGGTGGAGATGGAGCCATTGCCTGCGGTGGGGCGGTGAAGATGGAGCCATTGCCTGCGGTGTGGCGGTGGATATGGAGCCAGTGTCTGCGGTGGGGCGGTGGAGATAGAGCCAGTGTCTGCGGTGGGGCGGTGGAAATAGAGCCATTGCCTGCGGTGGGGCGGTGGAGATAGAGCCATTGCCTGCGGTGGGGCGGTGGAGATAGAGCCAGTGCCTGCGGTGGGGCGGTGGAGATAGAGCCAGTGCCTGCGGTGGGGCGGTGGAGATAGAGCCAGTGTCTGCGGTGGGGCGGTGGAGATAGAGCCAGTGCCTGCGGTGGGGTGGTGGAGATAGAGCCAGTGCCTGCGGTGGGGCGGTGGAGATAGAGCCAGTGCCTGCGGTGGGGCGGTGGAGATAGAGCCAGTGCCTGCGGTGGGGCAGTGGAGATACAGCCATTGCCTGCGGTGACCAATCAGCAATCGCCTCTCATTCATCTTCTGATGACTATAAATACGTAAATGTGATCCGGGATTGATTGCTGCGAGTTTCTGCACTCAGCTCCGTTCTGTTCTATTGACCGGCATTGCCGATTGTATTCGGATCTACCGCGCCATTCATGATAAATGCGATCGATGCGCTTTGTCAAGGAGCTCTGCAAAGATCAAAGAGCGCAATCAGGACTCACTTCAGGAAAGTCACGGCGTAGCGGGCGGCTTCTGATTGGACTGCATTCCTTCAATGGTTTTATTGAATGGGCATTTATGGGGTCGATCGACAAGAGCGGCACAGCGTGTGTTATGTACCTTACCGAGGGTCAATCTTTACGCTCGATGCGTTCTATCGCCGTCTTCACACAGTTACATTCCAACATTAAAGACATAACCAATCAATGTAGAGTGACAACAGGTAGGAAAATCAACGCGTTCCTGAAAGTGACACAAAGTAACCGTCACCCGGTGATCAGTATACAGATTGTTACATTGTTCCCTGAGAAGGCGAGGATAGCGGAGGGCAGACATGACTGTGAAGAGGGGAGACGGCCAGGAAAGGGTTAAGGACAGGCTGGCAGGGTCTTAGAATATGCAGACCTACCTGATTGGGGCTGGGTGGGGCCCCTAGGGGGTGATGTAGGGTCACAAGGTCTCCAGTGGAGGGTGGAAGACAAAGGAAGAAACTTCCCACCCACCCTCCCTGTGTCTTGTTTTCGGGAACTTCTGGTTCCAATGTCTGTCATGGCAGCTGGGCGGTTGTTGCAAAATTTGAAGCTAAAGAGAAAGGTTGGGACCCATTGGTGCTATGGTGTCCTCGGGGGCGTTCCTGGTAACGAAGGTTTAACTGTATGGCGTCCTCGGGGGCGTTCCTGGTAATGAAGGTTCAACTGTATGGTGTCCTCGGGGGCGTTCCTGGTAATGAAGGTTCAACTGTATGGTGTCCTTGGGGGCGTTCCTGGTAATGAAGGTTCAACTGTATGGTGTCCTCGGGGGCGTTCCTGGTAATGAAGGTTTAACTGTATGGTGTCCTCGGGGGCGTTCCTGGTAATGAAGGTTCAACTGTATGGTGTCCTCGGGGGGCGTTCCTGGTAATGAAGGTTCAACTGTATGGTGTCCTCGGGGGCGTTCCTGGTAATGAAGGTTCAACTGTATGGTGTCCTCGGGGGCGTTCCTGGTAATGAATTTTTAACTGTATAGTGTCCTCGGGGGCGTTCCTGGTAATGAAGGTTCAACTGTATAGTGTCCTTGGGGGCGTTCCTGGTAATGAAGGTTCAACTGTATGGTGTCCTCGGGGGCGTTCCTGGTAATGAAGGTTCAACTGTATAGTGTCTCGGGGGCGTTCCTGGTAATGAAGGTTCAACTGTATGGTGTCCTCGGGGGCGTTCCTGGTAATGAAGGTTTAACTGTATGGTGTCCTCGGGGGCGTTCCTGGTAATGAAGGTTCAACTGTATGGTGTCCTCGGGGGCGTTCCTGGTAATGAAGGTTTAACTGTATGGTGTCCTCGGGGGCGTTCCTGGTAATGAAGGTTCAACTGTATGGTGTCCTCAGGGGCGTTCCTGGTAATGAAGGTTTAACTGTATGGTGTCCTCGGGGGCGTTCCTGGTAATGAAGGTTCAACTGTATGGTGTCCTTGGGGGCGTTCCTGGTAATGAAGGTTCAACTGTATGGTGTCCTCGGGGGCGTTCCTGGTAATGAAGGTTTAACTGTATGGTGTCCTCGGGGGCGTTCCTGGTAATGAAGGTTCAACTGTATGGTGTCCTCAGGGGCGTTCCTGGTAATGAAGGTTTACCTGTATGGTGTCCTCGGGGGCGTTCCTGGTAACGAAGGTTTAACTGGAAGGTGGAGGTTGTGCTCTGCGGATGGTGTGTTTTGTCTCCGAGCCCGTGCGTTGTGGCTGGAGGCTTAGTATTAGTGATGGGCCAAACACCCCCCTGTTCGGTTCACGGTCGAACATTCAAACCTGCTGAAAGTTCGACTGCAAACTTTGAACATGAACAATATACTGAGCGGTATCTTCCTGCATCTGAGTATGTGGTGAGATCCCGATCAGTGACTACAATCCGGCGGGAGTTCTATGATGAAGTCACGCAGTATGTTAGTAGTGAGACATTCATTCATGTTCCTGGTGTCAGTGGGGTTCCTGGTGTCAGTTGGGTTCCTGGTGTCAGTGGGGTTCCTGGTGTCAATGGGGTTCCTGGTGTCACTTGGGTTCCTGGTGTCAGTGGGGTTCCTGGTGTCAGTTGGGTTCCTGGTGTCAGTGGGGTTCCTGGTGTCAGTGGGGTTCCTGGTGTCAGTTGTGTTCCTGGTGTCAGTGGGGTTCCTGGTGTCAGTGGGGTTCCTGGTGTCAGTTGTGTTCCTGGTGTCAGTGGGGTTCTCCATCGACAGCTGGATGTCAAAAGAATTGTCGGCATTGCCCAGCAATTTAAAAACAAAAATGGTGTGGGATCCTCCCTCTCATCTATACTAAGCTCTTCAGGTCTGGTATGGATTTTGAGGGGAACCCCCATGCCAAAATGTAAAAAAAAATGGCGGGAGCCCCCCTAAAATCCATACCAGACCCTTATCCGAGCATGCAGGTCAGGAAAGGGGGGGAACGAGTGAGCGCCCCCCCCCTCCTGAACCATACCAGGCCACATGCCTTCAACATAGGGGGGTGCTTTGGGGCAGGGGGGCTCCCCCCAAAGCACCTTGTTGATGAGGACAAGGGTCTCTTCCTCACAACCCTGGGCTGTGGTTGTGGGGGTCTGTGGGCAGGGGGGCTTATCAGAATCTGGAAGAACTCTTTAACAAGGGGGTTTCTGGATCCTGCCCACCCCCCCTTTGTGAATGAGTGTGGTCTACATGGTGCCGCTACCCATTCGCAAAAAAAAAAAAAGTGTAATGTAAAAATGTCCGGAGACAGTCTGTGACAAATGAGAAACATGTCCCCCGAAGTAGATCCAATGTCAATCATGATGCCCGCCGCCGCCAACCCGACAAAAGAAAATAAAACCCCCGCTCTGCTCACAACTCTGGCTCCCGCCGTCTGACAGCTGCGCTGCGATGACAGTTCTTAACCCCTTGACGCCGACAGAACACAAATATGTGGCTTCTTGGGGGCTGGAACTCGATGCCGACAGTACACAAATATGTGGCTTCTTGGGGGCTGGAACTCGATGCCGACAGAACACAAATATGTGGCTTCTTGGGGGCTGGAACTCGATGCCGACAGAACACAAATATGTGGCCTTTCGGAGGCTGGGCCTTGACGCTGAGCGGCCGCATATTTGCATACCATTTGAAAACACATATGTGCTGAGAGCACGCGCCCTGCGTGCTCCCAGCACATATGTCGGTGTCTCACGGAAAGGTCCCGATCTCCCCTCGCGATGGGGACCTTTTCCGATCATGTGACCGCCGTGACAGCGAATCAGATGACCCTAAACCCGCACCCCACCTCCCGGCATCTGAAACCTCTTAAAGGGCCGGTAGGTGCCAGTGCGAAGAGGTTAAATACTGTCATGATGTCACAAGGAGGCGGGGTTCACCCCTCTCCCTTGTGACATCATCCTGTGCTGTGATTGGCCAAAGCAATTGCTTTGACCAATCACAATCAGGGCGCAGTGCATCGTGTGGCTTGGTGGGCAGACAGCCCGCCGAATGCCCGTATCAGTCGTGTGCTCTCTGAGCGGTCAGTGTAGTTCGAGTCGAACATTCAGCCCAACACTACATATTATGATGGTTAAGGTTCCGCAGGGAATGACGGTTTGTGTTTTGGACCTTCTAAGACCAACAACTTTCACTGTTATGTTTCCATTTTAAGGAATGTTTGTGTTATTTGAAGTCGAATTGTTAATAAAAGGCTGCGATGGCCATTTGACTCCATTTTATGGTTTGGTCTCCTTTATTTGTATAATTAGGAGGTGGAGGAGCTGCATTTGGAGTATGGCTTAGTAGCCATTAGTTTTAGTTTGGGGGACATCTATTCTACACTAGCCAGGGAAGGGATTACAGGATAGAAAACACTGAAACATATATAGTACATGGAGGAAACATGACTAGGGTACAACAGATGTCCACCAGTCCATCCTACCAAAGTGCCTATGGCATGTTCCCCAACTTACTGTACTCAAATAAGGAGCCCAACACCAACGTGGAGAAAATTGGCCATATGGGCCATTTATTAACAAACATACCAAAATAATATTCCCTAAAACAGAAACAATAATAATCAACTAACCGCGACGTAAAAAGGTTGCCGATCTTAGGAGACCAAAATCAGCTTTGTATCTGCGGTGCTACTTTACTATCCCCAGCCGCACTACACCAGCTCGGGACAAATCCACCACTTCATCCTTGTTACCACCTCCCAGATAACAATGAGCCGGGATCCAACAGAGGACTCCATACCTTAGATGGGTCCCTACTATCAACTGTTACTGAAGGTTTTAACGCCTCCGAAGACCCCGAAACCGCAAATACCCTAAACCAGCATCAAACATAATCAAAACGGCAAGAGGGTGAGAAAAAAGAACTGAACTACACTCATTTTTTTTTGCTTCGGGCCTGTCTTTAATCTGACTGGGGCTCACTTCTTTTCAAATTGAAAGAGGTTATAAATAATCCTGTCATTAGGTCTAGAATACTACAGAAGGAAGAAAAGAGTGGCTGGAAAAATACAAAATAAAAATGGAAGGAGGGGTGAGGGGTGTCCACTCTTCCAGGATTGTGAGGTTTAGAGAGTCTTTGATTCTAGAAAGAGGACCTTAAATGTATCTGAGCACCACAAGCTGAAAACGCTATTTAATTCATTTGTATTCATAGCAAACTCCCCCATCCATCCATCCATCCCTGTCTCCATCCATTCATGTCTTCATTCATCCATCCATCCATGTCTTCATCCATCCATTCATGTCTCCATTCATCATCTATCCATTCATGTCTCCATCCATCCCCTCTTCCATGTCTCTAACAACCCCTCCATATACAGTGGGGATGGAAAGTTTGGGCACCCCAGCTAAAAATTTCATTTTTGTTTTCTGTTATTTTGAAAGTGTAAATGATGGAAATAAAATCTAACTTTTGTTGACATATTATAAGAATGTCTAATCTGTAATTTGATGCCTTTTGGAGATTTTTCCATCTTTCCTTGGCTTCTTTATGCACATTAATACAAATTTTTAGCTGGGGTGCCCAAACTTTCCATCCCCACTGTATGTCTCCATCCATCCCTTCCTCCATCCATCCATGTCTCCATTCATCATCTATCCATTCATGTCTCCATCCATCCACTCCTCCCTGTCTCCATCCACCCCTTCATGTCTCCATCCAACCATCCATCCCTTCCTCCATCCATGTCCCCATGCTTTATTTCATTCAGAAATCACATTGACCCCCCCCCACCCCCCTCCCTTAGCAGATTCCCACTGGTGAGATTGCCGGGGGAATAAGTTCATGGAGGATAAGTTAATGTTTGTAGTCATTCCTCATAACTGAGGTCCTCCATCCCCATAACTGAGGTCCTCCATCCCCCATATCTAAGGTCCCCCAGCCCCCATAAACTAAGGTTCTCCATCCCCACAGCTGAGGTCCTCCATCCCCTATAACCGACCCCTTCTATCCCCTTAACTGAGGTCCTGCATCTTCCATAACTGAGGTCATCCATTCCCCTTAACTGAGGTCCTGCATCTATCCATTCATGTCTCCATTCATCCCTCCATGTCTCCATCCATATACGTCTCCATCCATCCCTTCCTCCATCCATGTCTCCATTCATCCACTCCTCCATGTCTCCATCTACCCACCATGTCTCCTTCCATATATGTCTTCACCCATCCATCCCTCCATGTCTGCATACTTTATTTCATTCAGAAATCACTTTGAAACCCCCCCATTAGCAGATTGTTCCCATTTGGTGAGAGAGCCAGGGTAAGGGCACCTGGATGTCATTCTCAGCATGGCTGATATCTGCTCTGCAATTGTCATGAAATATACAATTCTGAAATTCACTCTGAGAATTGTCATTACTGGAATGCTTTTAATGTAAACATAAATGCACAAATTGGCCCCTAATTGAGTTATAACTTCAAATAAAAGACAGCGAAGTGATAATTGATGAGACCTAATAAAAGCAACTCTGTGGATTTCCAACTCCACCAGTTCATTCCATTTCCCTCCATTAGTAATGAGTGTCGGCCCGGATTTTGCACATTTCTCTGCGTTCTGCAGTAAATGGTCGGCTTTAATCAGATCTTTAAACTTGAATAAAATACCCGCTAATACCGCTAATTAGTCAGCAGCTTTCACATTTTCATATCATTCTTCTCTGTTATATGAGACATTAATATTTAAAACGTCATTAAGAATCTTTATTGAGTTGTGGAACATTTTGACTTTCATAAGGCTGAAAGAAATTCTCCTTCCCTCTCCTTCCCTCTCCTTCCTTCTCCTTCCCTCTCCTTCCCTCTCCTTCCTCTCCTTCCTTCTCCTTCCTTCTCCTTCCCTCTCCTTCCCTCTCCTTCCCTTCCTCTCTTCCTTCTCCTTCCTTCTCCTTCCCTCTCCTTCCCTCTCCTTCCCTCTCCTTCCTTCTCCTTCCCTCTCCTTCCTTCTCCTTCCCTCTCCTTCCTTCTCCTTCCTTCTCCTTCCCTCTCCTTCCCTCTCCTTCCTTCTCCTTCCCTCTCCTTCCTTCTCCTTCCCTCTCCTTCCTTCTCCTTCCCTCTCCTTCCTTCTCCTTCCTTCTCCTTCCCTCTCCTTCCCTCTCCTTCCCTCTCCTTCCCTCTCCTTCCCTCTCCTTCCCTCTCCTTCCTTCTCCTTCCCTCTCCTTCCTTCTCCTTCCTTCTCCTTCCCTCTCCTTCCTTCTCCTTCCTTCTCCTTCCCTCTCCTTCCCTCTCCTTCCCTCTCCTTCCTTCTCCTTCCCTCTCCTTCCTTCTCCTTCCCTCTCCTTCCCTCTCCTTCCCTCTCCTTCCTTCTCCTTCCCTCTCCTTCCCTCTCCTTCCCTCTCCTTCCCTCTCCTTCCCTCTCCTTCCCTCTCCTTCCTTCTCCTTCCCTCTCCTTCCTTCTCCTTCCCTCTCCTTCCCTCTCCTTCCCTCTCCTTCCCTCTCCTTCCCTCTCCTTCCCTCTCCTTCCCTCTCCCTCCCTCTCCCTCCCTCTCCTTCCCTCTCCTTCCTTCTCCATCCCTCTCCTTCCATCTCCTTCCCTCTCCTTCCTTCTCCTTCCTTCTCCTTCCCTCTCCTTCCGTCTCCTTCCCTCTCCTTCCCTCTCCTTCCCTCTCCTTCCTTCTCCTTCCCTCTCCTTCCCTCTCCCTCCCTCTCCCTCCCTCTCCTTCCCTCTCCTTCCTTCTCCATCCCTCTCCTTCCTTCTCCTTCCCTCTCCTTCCCTCCCTCTCCATCCCTCTCCATCCCTCTCCTTCCTTCTCCATCCCTCTCCTTCCTTCTCCTTCCCTCTCCTTCCCTCCCTCTCCTTCCTTCTCCATCCCTCTCCTTCCTTCTCCTTCCCTCTCCCTCCCTCCCTCTCCATCCCTCTCCATCCCTCTCCTTCCTTCTCCATCCCTCTCCTTCCTTCTCCTTCCCTCTCCTTCCCTCCCTCTCCATCCCTCTCCATCCCTCTCCTTCCTTCTCCTTCCCTCTCCTTCCTTCCCTCTCCCTCTCCTTCCCTCCCTCTCCATCCCTATCCTTCCTTCTCCTTCCCTCTCCTTCCCTCTCCTTCCCTCTCCATCCCTCTCCATCCCTCTCCTTCCATCTCCTTCCACCTCCTTTCTTCTCTTTCCCTCTCCTTCCCTCTCCCGTCCAAAGTGGGACTTTTCTGACTTTCATGGATTAAAGGAAATATTATACCGTGCATAGTAAATTCTACTACACAACCTAAGGATGGCGCCATAGAATATCTGACCATGGCTGGGCACACACTGGATCCACCTAAAACCCCAGACTTCACTGCATCTTCACATTTCCTATATTACATGGTTGGTAAGGCTGAATAAAGACACCAGTCCGGCCAGTTCAACCTGTATGTGTGTGTGTGTATGTCACTCCCATATACCATATCCCTGTACATTGTGTTCACTAAGAAACACATCTAAAAGGTTTTCTTTTAACTGGTTCACACTCCTTGCTGACGCCACCAACTGTGGAAGGGAGTTCCACATCTTCACCGCTCTAACAATAAAGAACCCCTTACACATATTAAGATTGAACCACTTCTCCTCCAACTTCATTGTGTGACCACATGTCTTCAGAGACATAAGATGAAATACTTTCCTCCCAGTTCTGGAGCCACCATTCTAGGATTTGTATATTGTGATCATATCACCTCTTAAGCATCTTTTCTTCATGGAGGATAAGTTTAATGTTTGTAGTCATTCCTCATAACTCAGGTCCTCCATCACCACATCACTGAGGTCCTCCATCCACTGTAACTGAGGTCCTCCATCCCCCATAAACTAAGGTTCTCCATCCCCTACAATTGACCCCTTCTATCCCCCATAACTAAGGTCCTCCATCCGCTGTAACTGAGGTTCTCCATCCCCCATAAACTAAGGTTCTCCATCCCCCATAAACTAAGGTTCTCCATCCCCCATAAACTAAGGTTCTCCATTCCCAACAATTGACCCCTTCTATCCCCCATAACTGAGGTCCCCTATCCTCCATCCCCCTTAACTGAGGTCCTGCATCTTCCATAACTGAGGTCATCCATCCCCCTTAACTGAGGTCCTGCATCTTCCATAACTGAGACCCTCCATCCTCATAACTGAGCTCCTCTATCCCCCATAACTGAGGTCTTCCATCCCCCATAACTGAGCTACTCTATCCCCCATAACTGATCTCCTCCATCCCTCAAAACTGAGGTCTTCCATCCCCCATATCTGAATTCTTCTATCCCCTCATAACTGAGGTCCTCTATCCCCCATAACTAAGGACCTTCATCGCCCATAACTAAGGACCTTCATCCCCCATAACTAAGGACCTCCATCCCCCATAATTAAGGACCTCCATCCCCCATAATTGAGGTCCTCCAGCCCCCATAACTGAGGTCCTCCATCCCACATAACTGCTGTCCTCTATAACTGAGGACTTCCATCTCCAATAACTGAGGTCCTCCAGCACCCATAACTGAGGTCCTCCAGCCCCCTTATCAGGTTTGCTGTCCTTCTCTGGACTCTCTTAAGTTCCAGCACATCTTTCCTGAGGACTGGTGACCAGAACTGGATGGCATACTCAAGTTGTGGCCAGACCAGAGTCTTGTAAAGTGGTAGAATTATAGTGTCTCTGCAGTATCTCTGCAGTAAATCCCCTTCGTAATATTCTGCTGGCTTTGGTTGCTGCAGCTTGGCATTGCATACGATTCCTGAGCCCGTGATCTACTAGGACCCCCAGATCCTTTTCCATCATGGATTCCCCCAGAGGTTCTGCCCCTAGTGAGTAACTTGCGTTCATATCTTTAGCCATTACTTTAGTGCATTACTTTACTTTTTTCCATATTAAACCTCATCTGCCATCCAGCTGTCCTCCCCCCTCTATTTATTGAGATCTTCTTGTAGAGTTGATATATCCTGGTGTGAAGTTATTGCCCTACTTATCTTTGTATGGTCAGCAAACACTGACATTTAACTATTTATTCATCGTTGAATTTTTATCTGTTTATATACTATTTACCCAAAAGCCGTCCCCCTCACAGGGTGCACGCACCTTTACTAAATACACCTGCCAAGGCATCAGAGAGCCCTGGGCCATGGTGGTATATATACAAGTACCTGTATGCCCCTGTACAGCCCGGGCCCTATGGTTACATTAGCCAGCACTGTGGCTTCCATCATTGATTTTTTACTAAACATTTTATTATGTCTTTTAAATGTTTCAATAGAAAATAAAACATATAGACAGAACCAGGGGCGTAACTACAGGGGTCACAGTTGCGACACATCCCCATTCTCCAGGGGGCCCATGCAGCTCCTTTGTACACCTGGATAGGAGGGGCAGCATACAGAAGATTCCTCCATTTACCTCCTGCTGCCGCTGAATGCCTACTTCTCCTTTTCCTCCAGCTGGCATTCAGCGGTGGCAGGAGGGAAATGAAGGGCATCAGCTCCTCTATATAGCACCCAGCTGTCCCTCCTATCCAGCTTCTTTCTGCTTTCCTCTGTTCTCCCTCCTGGCTCTCCTGTGCTCTCTCTCACTCCCCTCCCCTCTCCCGCCTCCCATTTAAAACTGAAGCATAGTAAACTGTGTTTATTATGCTTCAGCTTATGAACAAATGGGAAGCTCTGTACAGAGCTCTTCCTGTCCATTCATTCTCTGCTGCTGAGGCTGCAGACGTGGAGAATGAGGGTTGTGTCCTCAATCTCCTTTCTCTGTCTCAAATATTGAACATTGGAGGTCTGTTTGGATCCCCGATATTTCACCAAAGCCTCCCAATGGGGCTATTTAAAAAAAACATAATTTTTTTTTTAATTGTAAAAAAATATAAAACAAAGCGGTCAAAAATAATAAAAAATAAAATAACAAAAATAAAAAATCCCACAGACACCAGTAGTTGAACTACCAGGGTCAGGGAAAGGTTGCACTTGCGACCCAGCCCTAACGTTCCAGCTCCAGGCTTGGAGGGAAGGGCCCCGGCCGGGTGTCAGGGGGGCCCTTCTCGGCTTCTTGCACTGGGACCCTGAAGGTTCTAGTTATGCCTCTGAACAGAACAATACATCATCATCCAGAGATTCAAAGGTCAAACACGATTCGAAGGTCAAACGCAATTCAAAGGTCAAACGTGATTATAAAAGCAATTAATAACCAAACAGTCAGAGTTGTCAATAGTTATCCTACTAATGAAGAGGCAAAGGACCGGGATACACGTTGGGGGATGATGATGATGATGAGGAGGAGGAGGACGCAAGACAAACCGAGAAAGGGAAGATTTCTATATAAAAATTGATATCCAAAATTAAATTCAAAATCCTCCGACAAGGAGGGATAATAAAGTGTCCCACCCACTATACGGTGGGGCGTGGTCACTGTAGCTATGAGGAGGTAGGTAAGGTGCGGTCCAGCGCGCCGTTCGCTGTATGGAAATGGGCTCCTTAGCCGTTGAGTTTCAAGGCCACTATATATTATCTTGAGGAATCATCTCCATCGATAGAGGAAGATTTTGGTATGGGTGGAGGTGCATTTCTGCTTCCACATTTCACAGTAGAACACTCTTTGTACATTTGGAGGAGTTGGGGAAGAGTTCCAGTTCCAGTTACACACAATGCAGCTTCTGGCTGCCCAAAAGATGCTTCCATTCCGTGTTTCCCACCCGATAGGTAGAGATTAGGATGTGCAGGACCATTATCAGGGATTTTTTTCAGCAGGGGAGTGCAGTTCTGGCACCTCCGGTACCTCCGGAATGGAATGTATGTAATGGCAAGTGGTGTTGGGGTGTGCTGGAGGGTCTATTGATACTGGATGCTACGGTATCTATTGTCAATGGGGGGATCTATTGTTTCTGGGGGTCAGTTGTCATTGGGAAGGCCTATTGTTGCTGGGGGGAGGGGGGACAATTGTTTCTGGGAGAGATTTGTTGTTGAAGGAGGGGTCTATTGTTGCTGGCTGCTGGAGAGTCTATTGATGTTGGCTGTTGGATGATCTATTGTTGCTGGGGGCATATATTACTGGGGGGGTCAATTTATGCTAGGATAGATCTACTGTTGAGAGAGCGGTCTATTGTTGCTGGGGGCATATATTACTGGGGGGGGTCAATTGATGCTAGGATAGATCTACTGTTGAGAGAGGGGTCTATTGTTGCTGGTTTCTGGAGGCTCTATTGTTGTTGTGGTGAATCTATTGTTGCTTGGGGGAATTTTGTTGTGGGATGTCTATGTTGCAGGGAAGGATTTATTGTTGCTGGGGGATCTATTGTTGCAAGGAGTCTATGGTTGTTGGGGGGGTGGTCTATAGCTACCAATTGTAGGGGATCTATTTTACAGCCTTTCATTAACAAAAATCCATACAAATTACTTAGCACCACAACATGACACTTGGTTCTGGGAGGTGGATAGGGGGTGGAACCAAGGGACGGTGCTCAGAGGTGGGTAGGGGCAGAGATAAGGGACGGTGCTCAGAGGTGGGTAGGGGCAGAGATAAGGGACGGTGCTCAGAGGTGGGTAGGGGCAGAGATAAGGGACGGTGCTCAGAGGTGGGTAGGGGGTGGAACCAAGGGACAGTGCTCAGAGGTGGGTAGGGGGTGGAACCAAGGGACAGTGCTCAGAGGTGGGTAGGGGCAGAGATAAGGGACGGTGCTCAGAGGTGGGTAGGGGCAGAGATAAGGGACATTGCTCAGAGGTGGGTAGGGGCGGAGACAAGGGACGGTGCTCAGAGGTGGGTAGGGGCAGAGATAAGGGACGGTGCTCAGAGGTGGGTAGGGGCAGAGATAAGGGACGGTGCTCAGAGGTGGGTAGGGGCAGAGATAAGGGACGGTGCTCAGAGGTGGGTAGGGGCAGAGATAAGGGACGGTGCTCAGAGGTGGGTAGGGGCAGAGATAAGGGACGGTGCTCATAGGTGGGTAGGGGCAGAGACAAGGGACGGTGCTCAGAGGTGGATAGGGGGTGGAACCAAGGGACGATGCTCAGAGTTGGGTAGGGGCAGAGACAAGGGACGGTGCTCAGAGGTGGGTAGGGGCAGATATAAGGGACGGTGCTCAGAGGTGGGTAGGGGCAGAGACAAGGGATGGTGCTCAGAGGTGGGTAGGGGCCGGAGATAAGGGACGATGCTCAGAGGTGGGTAGGGGGCGGAGACAAGGGACGGTGCTCAGAGGTGGGTAGGGGCTTGAGATAAGTGACGGTGCTCAGAGGTGGGTAGGGGCAGAGACAAGGGACGGTGCTCAGAGGTGGGTAGGGGCCGGAGATAAGGGACGGTGCTCAGAGGTGGGTAGGGGGTGGAGATAAAGGACGGTGCTCAGAGGTGGGTAGGGGGTGGAGATAAAGGACGGTGCTCAGAGGTGGGTAGGGGGTGGAGATAAAGGACGGTGCTCAGAGGTGGGTAGGGGGTGGAGATAAGGGACGGTGCTCAGAGGTGGGTAGGGGCGGAGACAAGGGACGGTGCTCAGAGGTGGGTAGAGGCCGGAGATAAGGGACGGTGCTCAGAGGTGGGTAGGGGCAGAGATAAGGGACAGTGCTCAGAGGTGGGTAGGGGGTGGAGACAAGGGATAGTGCCTTGGAAGGGGGAAGTAGCTGCACCTATTCTGAGAAAACAAATCCCTGACCATTAGGAATAAATCCTATAAATGATAAATGTTTTTAATATGTGTCTCTTACAAATAAACATTTAATGCATTCATGTGATTCCCAGAGCACTCCGGGATAGCTAAACCTTCAGCAGGGCAGCAATCATCTGCTTCTCTCTCACTGAAGCTAAACATAGAAAGAAAATCTTTCCAAACACGTTCCACATTCCCTCCAGTAACACAAACTCATCAAACACCTCTGTTCCTCCACACTCATATCTGTGTATCTGCGGTGTGCGATCTAAGGCTACTCTCGCCACCCCCACCTCCACCCAGCACCTCACTCACTGCCCTTGAGATTGCCAATCACTTCAAAAACAAGATTGACACAATCCGCAACTCACACGCCTTCTCAACCCGTCCCCTCTCACACAGCTACCCCCTCATCCCCCCTCCCCCTCAACATAACCCACAGGGACTTCGTCGCTGCTCAAACTCCCTCCAACCCCCTTCCCCCTCACTCAGCTACCCCCTCATCACCCCTCTCCCACGGCCCCACCACTGCTCTGACCTCCTCTCCCACCCCACCCTACATTCCTCATACTGAAGCTCCCCCCACACTCCGCACCTTTGACCTTACTACCATCGAGGAAGTCTCCAAGATCCTCTCTGATGCCCGCCTCACCACCTGCCCCCTCGACCCTATCCCCTCACAACTCCTACAACCTCCCTCCCCCTCCATCCTACGCTCCCTCACCCACATCTTCAATCTCTCCCTTCCCTCCGGCACTTTCCCTTCCCCTCTGAAACATGCACACATCACCCCCATACTTAAAAAGCCCTCCCTGGACCCCAATGACCCGAACAACCTCAGACCCATCTCCCTGCTCCCATTTACATCTAAACTCCTCGAGCGCCTCGTCTACACCCGCCTATGCTCTCACCTCAACGACAACCACCTCCTCGATCCCCTACAGTCCGGCTTCCATCCCCTACACTCCACCGAAACCCCCCTACACTCCACCGAAACAGCCTGACTCAAACTCTCCAACGACCTGCTAACCACCAAAGCTAATGGCCACTATTCAGTGCTCCTACTCCTTGACCTCTCTGCGGCCTTCGACACAGTCCACCACCCCCTCCTCCTCAAAAAACTACACTCCCTCGGCCTCAGAGATTCTGCTCTCTCCTGGCTCTTATCCTACTTGTCACAACGCTCTTTCAGCGTTACCTATAATGCTACCACCTCCCCCTCACTCCCCCTCTCTGTTGGGGTCCCTCAAGGCTCTGTCCTCGGGCCCCTTCTCTTCTCCATCTATACCTCCTCCCTTGGCCAATTCATACACTCTCACGGCTTCAACTACCACCTCTATGCCGACGACACACAAATCTATCGCTCAACCCCCCACCTCACCCCCTTGGTCTCCGCCCGAATCACACACCTGTTGAGCGACATATCAGACTGGATGTCGCTCCACTTCCTTAAACTGAGCCTCTCCAAAACCGAGTTTCTTGTCTTCCCCCCCAGCCCGCACACCACCCCCCATTGATTTCTCCGTCACATCCAACAATGCTACCATCAAACCCGCCCCGCAGGCCAGAGTACTTGGTGTCATTCTGGACTCCAACCTATCCTTCCAGCCCCAAGTCCAATCTTTAACAAACTCGTGCAGACTCCGCCTCCGCAACATGCAGACTCCACCTCCACAACATGCAGACTCCGCCTCCGCAACATGCAGACTCCGCCTCCGCAACATTGCCAAAATCCGCACGTTCCTAACCCCAGAAACTACTAAACAGCTCATCCACTCCCTCATCATATCACGACTCGACTACTGCAACTCCCTCCTCACTGGCCTGCTTCGCCGCTGGCTATCCCCGCTTCAGTCCATCCTGAATACGGCTGCCAGACTCATTCACCTTTCCAACCGCTCCGTATCCGCCACCCCCCTCTGCTCCCCCCACCCCCCCTCAATCCCTCCACTGGCCTCCACTCAGTGTCCTCCACCCCCCTCTGCCAATCCCTCCACTGGCCTCCACTCAGTGTCCTCCACCCCTCTCTGCCAATCCCTCCACTGGCCTCCACTCAGTGTCCTCCACCCCCCTCTGCCAATCCCTCCACTGGCCTCCACTCAGTGTCCTCCACCCCCCTCTGCCAATCCCTCCACTGGCTTCCGATTGCGCAACGGATCAAATTCAAAATCCTAACACTGACGTACAAAGCCGTCCACCATACTGCCCCCAACTACATCACTGACCTAATATCCAAGTACCGTCCAACACGCACACTCCGCTCCTCACAAGACCTCCTTCTCTCTAGTTCCCTGGTCTCCTCCTCCCATGCCCGCCTCCAGGACTTCTCCAGGGTGTCACCCATCCTCTGGAACTCCCTGCCCCAACCCATCAGACTATCACCTACTCTCCTCTCCTTTAGGCTTCCCTGAAAACCCATCTCTTCAGGGAAGCCTGCCCCGCCCCCTACTAACTTGCCGACCTCCTCCACTCTTCCTACCAGTCCATCCCCCACAGCTATCTCCTCCTGTACCACCATCCCCTCCCTCCTAGATTGTAAGCTCCCAGGAACAGGGCCCTCGATCCCCTCATGTTTTGCATTGTACTGTTATTGTTCTGTCACATGTTCTGTCCCCCTCTGTAATGTACAGCGCTGAGCGAACTATCAGCGCTTTATAAATACTGTATAATAATAATAATAAGGCACTGCTGCCTCTGACTGCTGGTTTCGGGGGATTTGGAGGGAGATTCGCTGATGTCACATCTGTGCTGCTCACTGTTCTCCTTGCTGGAGAGGAAGCTGTACCTGAGGATTGGCAGTACCAGGATCTCCCTGCATCATCCATTCTGTGGATCCCACCAGTCATAAGACCATCAGACGTGCAGGGTTCAGCTCTGACTCAGGGGACCTCCACGCACAGGCACAGTGCAGAACAAGTAAGGTAAGTCAGTTACGGGGAAAATATCAGCTGCAGACTACTGGGAATATCGGTGACTTGTTCTTTGCCCTTGGCCTGCCTATTGTTGGGAGCTGCTCCCAGTACTTACCTACCTCAAGCGCTGCGACATCTGTGGGCTCCTACTTCACAGCTGATATCTTCATTCTGCCTTCTTGTGGGTCCAGCATCTACGGGCATCTTGATTGGCCAGCCTGGGATGATGTAGCTCTTGTGTATGCCCATGAAGCCACCTAATTCCAGCATCAAGGAGATTGTACATGTATGTGCAGCTCAATTTACAAGCTTTCCAAAGTTCCACCCATCAAGGCATTTGGATATTCTGTCACGCCTCCCAGGAGCCAGCCCACCTCTTGTATCAGGACTGAGGGATCCAGAGAGGAGTACTGAGGTGGGGTGCTATGATGTTTTCAGGAAGCTACAGTCAGGTCCATAAATATTGGGACATGGACACAATTCTAACATTTTTGGCTCTATACACCACAATGGATTTGAAATGAAACGAACAAGATGTGCTTTAACTGCAGACTGTCAGCTTTAATTTGAGGGTATTTACATCCAAATCAGGTGAACGGTGTAGGAATTACAACAGTTTGCATAGGTGCCTCCCACTTGTTAAGGGACCAAAAGTAATGGGACGATTGGCTTCTCAGCTGTTCCATGGCCAGGTGTGTGTTATTCCCTCATTATCCCAATTACAATGAGCAGATAAAAGGTCCAGAGTTCATTTCAAGTGTGCTATTTGCATTTGGAATCTGTTGCTGTCAACTCTCAAGATGAGATCCAAAGAGCTGTCACTATCAGTGAAGCCATCATTAGGCTGAAAAAACAAAACAAACCCATCAGAGAGATAGCAAAAACATTAGGCGTGGCCAAAACAACTGTTTGGAACATTCTTAGAAAGAAGGAACGCACCGGTGAGCTCAGCAACACCAAAAGACCCGGAAGACCACGGAAAACAACTGTGGTGGATGAGCGAAGAATTCTTTCCCTGGTGAAGAAAACACCCTTCACAACAGTTAGCCGGATCAAGAACACTCTCCAGGAGGTAGGTGTATGTGTGTCAAAGTCACCAATCAAGAGAAGACTTCACCAGAGTGAATACAGAGGGTTCACCACAAGATGGAAACCATTGGTGAGCCTCAAACACAGGAAGGCCAGATTAGAGTTTGCCAAACGACATGTAAAAAAGCCTTCACAGTTCTGGAACAACATCCTATGGACAGATGAGACCGACATCAACTTGTACCAGAGTGATGGGAAGAGAAGAGTATGGAGAAGGAACTGCTCATGGTCCTCAGCATACCACCTCATCAGTGATCATGGTGGTGGTAGTGTCATGGCGTGGGCATGTATGGCTGCCAATGGAACTGCTTCTCTTGTATTTATTGATGATGTGACTGCTGACAGAAGCAGCCGGATGAATTGTGAAGTGTTTCGGGAATATTATCGGCTCATATTCAGCCAAATGCTTCACAACTCATTGGACGCTTCACAGTGCAGATTATTATTATTATTATTATTATTATTATTATACAGTATTTATAGTTGGCTCAGCGCTGTACATTACAGAGGGGACAGAACATGTGACGGAACAATACCAATACAATGCAAAACATGAGGGGATCGAGGGCCCTGCTCTTTCGAGCTTACAATCTAGGAGGGAGGGGGTGGTGGTACAGGAGGAGATAGCTGTGGGGGATGGAGTGGTAGGAAGAGTGGAGGAGGTTGGCAAGTTAGCAGGGGGTGGGGTAGGCTTCCCTGAAGAGATGGGTTTTCAGGGTGCGCCTAAAGGAGAGGAGAGTAGGTGATAATCTGATGGGTTGGGGCAGGGAGTTCCAGAGGATGGGTGACACCCTGGAGAAGTCCTGGAGGCGGGCATGGGAGGAGGAGACCAGGGAACTAGAGAGAAGGAGGTCTTGTGAGGAGCGGAGTGTGCGTGTTGGGCGGTACTTGGATATTAGGTCAGTGATGTAGTTCGGGGCAGTATGGTGGATGGCTTTGTACGTCAGTGTTAGGATTTTGAATTTGATCCGTTGCGCAATCGGAAGCCAGTGGAGGGATTGGCAGAGGGGGGTGGAGGACACTGAGTGGAGGCCAGTGGAGGGATTGGCAGAGGGGGGTGGAGGACACTGAATGGAGGCCAGTGGAGGGATTGGCAGAGGGGGGTGGAGGACACTGAGTGGAGGCCAGTGGAGGGATTGGCAGAGGGGGGTGGAGGACACTGAGTGGAGGCCAGTGGAGGGATTGGCAGAGGGGGGTGGAGGACACTGAGTGGAGGCCAGTGGAGGGATTGGCAGAGAGGGGTGGAGGACACTGAGTGGAGGCCAGTGAAGGGATTGGCAGAGGGGGGTGGAGGACACTGAGTGGAGGCCAGTGGAGGGATTGGCAGAGGGGGGTGGAGGACACTGAGTGGAGGCCAGTGGAGGGATTGGCAGAGGGGGGTGGCGGAGACAGAGTGGTTGGAAAGGTGAATGAGTCTGGCAGCCGTGTTCAGGATGGACTGAAGCGGGGATAGCCAGTGGCGAGGCAGGCCAGTGAGGAGGGAGTTGCAGTAGTCGAGTCGTGATATGATGAGGGAGTGGATGAGCTGTTTAGTGGTTTCTGGGGTTAGGAACGTGCGGATTTTGGCGATGTTGCGGAGGTGGAGTCTGCATGTTGCGGAGGTGGAGTCTGCATGTTGCGGAGGTGGAGTCTGTTAAAGATTGGACTTGGGACTGGAAGGATAGGTTGGAGTCCAGAATGACACCCAGTACTCTGGCCTGCGGGGCGGGTTTGATGGTGGCGTTGTTGGATGTGACGGAGAAATCAATGGGGGGTGGTGTCCGGGCTGGGGGGAAGACAAGAAACTCGGTTTTGGAGAGGTTCAATTTAAGGAAGTGGAGCGACATCCAGTCTGATATGTCGCTCAGTAGGTGTGTGATGGACAATGACCCAAAGCAGACTGCAAAAGACACCAAAGAAGTGGAATGTTCTGCAATGGCCAATCACCTGACCTGAATCCGATGGAGCATTTCACTTGCTGAAGACCAAACTGAAGGGAAAATGCCCCAAGAACAAGCAGGAACTGAAGACAGTTGCAGTAAAGGCCTGGCAGAGCATCACCAGGGATGACACCCAGCGTCTGGTGATGTCTATGCGTTCCACACTTCAGGCTGTCATTGACTGCAAAGGATTTGCAACCAAGTATTAAAAAGTGAAAGTTTGATTTATGATTATTATTCTGTCCCATTACTTTTGGTCCCTTAACAAGTGGGAGGCAAATATGCAAACTGTTGTCATTCCTACACCGTTCACCTGATTTGGATGTAAATACCCTCAAATTAAAGCTGACAGTCTGCAGTTAAAGCACATCTTGTTCGTTTCATTTCAAATCCATTGTGGTGATGTATAGAGCCAAAAATGTTAGAATTGTGTCGATGTCCCAATATTTATGGACCTGACTGTATGTACAGCACGCTGATGGCCCCTCCCACCAGCCATGATCTGCTTGCATTGCATTGAGAAGAACAGAGACCTAGTGATGACATCACTGGCTCTAAAAAAAAGTATTGTGATATTTGTGGGGGATTTCGCGACATGCAACAGGAGCATTCCTTTGAACAAGGACATTCCTTTGAACACGGACATTCCTTTGAATACGGACATTCCTTTGAATGTGGGCATTCCTTTGAACGTGGGCATTCCTTTGAACGTGGACATTCCTTTGAACGTGGGCATTCCTTTGAATGTGGGCATTCCTTTGAATGTGGGCATTCCTTTGAACGTGGACATTCCTTTGAACGTGGGCATTCCTTTAAACGTGGGCATTCCTTTGAACATGGACATTCCTTTGAGCACGGGCATTCCTTTGAACACGGACATTCCGTTGAACATGGGCATTCCTTTGAGCACGGGCATTCCTTTGAACACGGACATTCCGTTGAACATGAGCATTCCTTTGAACGTGGACATTCCTTTGAACGTGGACATTCCTTTGAACGTGGGCATTCCTTTGAACGTGGGCATTCCTTTGAACGTGGACATTCCTTTGAACGTGGACATTCCTTTGAACGTGGGCATTCCTTTGAGCACGGGCATTCCTTTGAACACGGACATTCCTTTGAACATGGGCATTCCTTTGAACACGGACATTCCTTTGAACACGGACATTCCTTTGAGCATGGACATTCCTTTGAACACGGACATTCCTTTGAACACGGACATTCCTTTGAGCATGGACATTCCTTTGAACACGGACATTCCTTTGAACACGGGCATTCCTTTGAACATGGGCTTGAGCATGACTTTCCTGCTGCTCTGGCCCACACCCTGGCCCCTGGGCAGGAGACCTCCTGATGGAGCCCTGAACTACAGGCAGGCTCTGGATTATGATGGCCCTGCACACCTACACACACAGCCTGCTGGTCTCCAGTAAAACCTGGACTCAGGGTTAGAGGGTTTGGCTTTCCCAAGACTCTTCAAAGCCTCTGGACTCCAGAGCCCAATCTGGGAATTACAAAACCCGGAAAAACAACGTGAAGCCAATTGTCTCTGCACAGACATTCTGGAGCCCCTCAACCAGCATCCATGAGAACCGTGTGTGACCTCTAGTCCCGCCAACACATTGTACAGCCCTGACACGGTATATCATGAAAACATAAAGCTTTCATCTGTAAGATAAAGTTCTCCCTAAAGTTGGCGTAAACCCTCCATATACCCAGTGAAGTGACCGGTCTCAGGTGATACACAGAGATGAAACAAATCCTCCTGCAAAAGTTGTACCTGTTTATCTGCAGTCTCTTCTTATCTACACACCCGTTCAAAGTGCTGAATTTATAAAGCTTATCTGCGCTTTCAGAAAACGGGGCGGGGAGCTTAAGTTAAACTCTGCAGAGCTCCGTGAAAGCTGATTGGAGGGAAGAGACACACGCCCCCTTCACACAGCACACAGGAACAGAGCTGAGGCTGTTGATCACAGGCTATGTGCTGCAGCTCCTCCCCTGTCACCATCTATCTCTTGGTGTCAGGAAAACTTGTCAGGAGTGACTCATGCAGATAGCAGAGGAAGGTGGAAGCAGACGGAAATGCTGTGGACTGAGACAAGGACACACTATAGAGGGATGTGCTTTGTTCAGATGTTGGATCGGAATATAGAGTCTGCAGCCGTGATATGCGGCGATATCCTTCTGGTAGTAATGCGTCTATGGATGAAAAGCAGCCGGCGCTGGCTCTGCATGCTGCTGAGTGTCTTCATCCGGCTGGAAATGTGCTGCGAGCCCAGAATACGGATGTAATGAGGAGATGCGTGGGGCGGTGAGAAGTCCCTCCTGGATTGGAGTGACGGGGAGATCTCCATTCCTCGCCTTTCCTGCGGGGTCACCGCCAGTTCAGGATTACTCCACGCTTCTCCGTTGACATGAACATTTCTTCACTTTGAACGTCCGTGTGAAAGTCTTAGAGGGAGGTAGCGCAGAGGTGAGCAGCACGCGGGTGAGGGGGCACACCCCCATCCGGGAGACAAGAAATAAAAAGGTTCACAAAGTTTTCGGGGAGTTAAAACGAGAGAAGTGCAAGGAAAGGAGACGAAACGCACAGAGGGAAGTCAGACTCCGGGCAGATGTACAAAACTCTGGCTTCAGTCACGTCAGAAGACATTCTTCTTTCATTGTAGCGCCATCCTATTGAGAGCCGCTTCTCCCTTTACTTCCTGCACAGCCGGGCAACACGCATTTTCCACTTGTATCCAGACACAAGGAACTGTCCATGGGCTTGGATCTGTAGGTTTATTAGGGGATTTAATTGAATGGGGTCCCGGGGTTATGGGGTGGCCAACTTGGTTGCAGACTTACAATCGAGGTAAACCTCCTTCTCTAGAAAATGCTACAACAATGGCAGATGAAGGATTGTGGTCCAGCCGGATCCCTGACAGTCTCTTCAGCAAAGTACAGACACTTGTAGGAGCTCCGAGTCCCCTTAGTGCACAGAATACCAGCCCACCTGGCTACGCTATCTAATCCCAGGTCAGGGATTGGGTAAGCTATGAACTGCCCCCTGAAGACTTGCCAGAACTTGCATCCAGCAGACGTCTCCCTTCTAGGTCCCCCCGTGTGGAGGTCCTCACACTGTCCTTGTCCTTCAGCTGTGGATAGAGCTGCTTTCAGGCCTTCTTGCTGGGCTGGTTCCTCTCCAAGCTATGCAGGCTGTCCTTCCTCAGGGGAGGGGAGGTAGTGGAGCTCCCTCCCTTAGCTTCTCTTCAGCTTCCAACCTCTGGCTTGGGGGCAGAACCCCCCTCCTCTGGGGCCCCCTCCCAAGCTACACAGCAGCACCTCTCAGGCTCTGCCATATTTATTGGCTGATCTGCCACACCGCCAGGCCTCCTGCCTGGGATTGGTAATGCTCCCCTAAATATGCACATCAGCCCCTCCTCACCTCTGCCTACTGGCTTCTAGAAGTTTCTCCAAGTTTCTAGAGCAGGGGGAGGACAGACCTGTAGAGCCCTCCGGTCCTGGCCTAAAGTAAACCTCGGACTAGACCCAGGTTTCAGCAAGCCTCTAACTACACTAGACAACTATGTACACTAGAGGGCGCTATATAATTATAGGCAGTGTATGTGCCTACATTTCATTCTGGCACCAGCCAATTGCAATCTTTTTGCAGCAGAGCTCAGTCTTGGAGAGGGAGAACCAGCACAAGGAGCTGGCTATATGCTGTGCTAACAAGGGTCCTGCTGCTAGTAGAAGAGAGCAGAGCTCATCAGTCTGCTGCTTCCACTCCCAGCTAGGCTCGGTTTCATAGCAAGCAATAGGGACATCCTAAAAACAGAGGGGAGGGACCCTAGTCCTGTCCTGTACACCTAGAAATGGATTGTACAGGTAAGTCAGAAACCCAGCTTTCCTGGTCATTATGTACAGGATACAGGCTCCTTAAATCACTATGACTGGGACTTCCAAAAGCAGTTCAACTGAGGGGTGATCAGCACAGCAACAACACGAACAGGCCCACACAACAAACGGGTCAAGAAGGCTCATGTTCTGCCCAGTTTTTATGTATTTTTATGTCTTGTATTGAACTGCATTAGGTTATTTTTGTATAGTATGCTGACATCTAGTGGTGGTTTTCTGATACTTGTTTACTAATCTGATTTTTGGTGTATTTCCCTGTACTCCCCTCCTGTTTAGAGATAGAGCTAGTCTTAGCTAAATCCTCCCCACTTCTTTCATGTTCCCTCAGTCAGTGTTAGTTATTCACAAAAACAGGGCTGTAGAAAGTCATTTTCTTTTTACACTTCAAAAGACTGAAAGAACATTCTCTGTACTGCAATTATCTGAAGAAAATCTGCTTTGAAATCAATTTATGTGTTTTACTGAAGAGTTAAGCTGCCTGTGGATAGTGCCAAGTCAGCAGGTGACCTGTGGATGGTGCCAAGTCAGCAGGTGACCATACTGTCTGCACAGTAGAGTCTAAGGAAGTATATCAATGCATAAAGTGGCATTTTAAACAGAACAGTCCAAGAGATTCAAAGAGCAGCTTGTAGCACCTTATACTTGAAGCTGGCATCAGAGGAGGCCTGGACATCCACCTGGTAGAACCTATCAAACGTGAGAACAGAAGTCTAAGGGTCAGCCTTGCAAACCCTTGAGATAGAAGTCTGATGCTGGAAATCCCATCAAGCACCCATAGGCCTGGTAGAATGAGCCCTACCGGGGAAGGGAGAATCCCTATTCTTGAGGCTATAGGCTCTAACGATAACTTGCCTGATCCACCCAGCAATGGTGGAACGAGATGCAGGGAGAAAATCGATAATCCGATGTCCTAAAGGAAGAGGCAAACTCTCACAGTACGCATTATATTCAGACAGGGAATTCCTTAGAGTGCTTTGCAGCAGAACATACGAAAGAAAGGACAATATTCTGATTAAGGTGAAAGGCTGAGACCACCTCGGGTAGGAAGGAGGCCTTGAAGACCACTTGTCCCCATGCAAGCAGTGCCCCTTCTAGAATACGGCTGCTGTTCTAGAGACTACTCAACAAGAAAAGCCACCTTACTTGTAAGGTCAGACAAAGGAATATCCCAAAAAGGTTTGAAGGGCGGCTTCTGTAGAACCGAGAGAACCAGAATGAGGCCCCAAAGGGAAACTTGATCGGAAAGAAGGGGAGATGTGAGCTATGACCTGAACAAAGGTCTTACTTGGAGAATGATAGAACAGGGTTCTCTGAAAAAAGAACAGCCAAGGCCAAGCTTTGTCCCATGTGGTACTTAAGACCAGATGTTGGTCCAGACAATTCTCGAGGAAGGACAGAATGAGTCTCACAGAGTACTTTTTGGAATGAAAGTGCCGTGACTCACTCAAAGCAAAATAAATCTTTCATATACAGGGGCGGACTGACAACTCATGGGGCCCCCGGGCAATAGGGGATCATGGAGCCCTTGTGTCCTTGCCCAAACTCAAAAAAGCGTATGAAAAAGGTGCCAGGGGCATCTCATGGGGCCCCCTACTGACCCCGGGCCCTCAGGCAGTGCCCGAGTTGCCAAATGGTCAGTCCGCCCCTGTTCATATATTATGGTCAGGCCCGGACTGGCCATAGGGCACACCATGCATTTGCCCGGTGAGCCGGAGCCGCTGGGCTTAAGATTACTGGGCTGCACAGTTGGAGGTAAGTGGCGACCGCAGTCTGGACAAGGCTAATGCAGACTATGGCCACCATTCACCTCCCGCTGTGCAGCTATGACTAAACCAGGGCTAACAGGAGGAGAGGCAGTGACAGTTCCAGAAGACAAGCAGGAAGCTCCGCTGACCCAGGAATACCTCCTCGGCCAGCTGCTGCATTGAAGGGACAAAGGCGGCCTCTTTCCTTCACTGGCCGAAACATTGTTATAGCTCTGTAGCGGCGGTGGATTGGGCTGTCTTTTTGCTGGAGGGGCTGTCTCTTTGCTGGACAGGATACTTCTTTGCTGGAAGGGCTGTCTCTTTGCTGGACAGGCTGCCTCTTTGCTGAACGGGATGTTTCTTTGCTGGATAGACTGTCTCTTTGCTGGATGGGCTGTCTGTTTGCTTGATGGGCTGTCTGTTTGCTGGATGGGCTGTCTTTTTGCTGGACGGGCTGTCTCTGTGTTGGATGGGCTGTCTCTTTGCTGCATGAGCTGTTAATTTTCTGGATGAGCTGTCTCTTTGCTAGTTGAGCTGTCTCTTTGCTGGATGGGCTGTCTCTTTGATGGACGGCTGTCTCTTTGTTGGACGGGCTGTCTCTTTACTGGATGTGGCTGTCTCTTTGCTGGATGGGCTGTCTCTTTGCTGGATGGCTGTCTCTTTGCTGGATGGCTGTCTCTTTGCTGGACAGGCTGTCTCTTTGCCGGATGGCTGTCTCTTTGCTGGAAGGCTGTCTCTTTGATGGATGGGCTGTCTCTTTGCTGGATGGGCTGTCTCTTTAGTGGTCAGGCTGTCTCTTTGCTGTATGGTTGTCTCTTTGCTGGATGTGTTGTCTCTTTGCTGAACGGAAAGTCTCTTTGCTGGACGGGCTGTCTCTTTGCTAGATGGGCTGTATCTTTGCTGGGCAGGATGTCTTTTTGCTGGACAAGCTGTCTCTTTGCTGGACAGGCTGCCTCTTTGCTGGACAATCTATCTCTTTGCTGGATGGCAATGTCTCTTTGCTGGACGATGATGTCTCTTTTCTGGGATTGGGCTGTCTCTTTGCTGGATGGGGATGTCTCTTTGCTGGATTGGGCTGTGTCTTTGCCCAGTTGGGTCGAGCAAAGAGAAATCCCAATCCAGCAAAGAGACAGCCCAGTCCAAGAAGGGACATCACTGTCCAGCAAAGAGACATCCTGTCTCTTTGCTGGACTAGGCTGTCTCTTTGCTGGACTGGGCTGTCTTTTTGCTATATGGGGATGTCTCTTTGCTGGATGGGGATGACTTTTTGCTGGATTGGGCCATCTCTTTGAATATATAGGGGCACTGTGATTAGATCTCTAGGGGCACTGTGATATAAAGGGGACTGCGTAGGAAAGGGGAACTGTAATTAATAGAATGTCCATTTACAGCGCAGTCCCCTTTATATCACAGTGCCCCTTTATAATACAGTGCGATCGACCGACTCCGTGAATATTCCGTCACCAACTGCCCCCGTGCATACCCTTGCACACACCCCCTCACCCCGGAAATTGCTCAATCTAAAATGCCCGGACCTATTTTATTAGGGTAGCAATGACAGAATCTGAAGGGCGCCTGTTGCCTAAGGCTGTGGCGTGAACAGTCATGTGATCATTTGAAGTGTGATGCCAATTGGTATGTAATGAGACCTCAACATGTCAGAGAGCCGACCACTGATCCCTCTGCTGTCCTCTGCAGCCTGCGTGACTTCAGCCAATCACACGCTAGGCCACGGGTGTCAAACTGGGGGCCCTCCAGCTGTGCGAAGCTACAAGTCCCATCATATGTTTTACTCCCTTTTAGCAACAAGAGGAAAGAAAACAGCAAATCGCGGCGTATGTTAGATGGGAGTAGAAATGCTCATTCCATAATTCCACTCCTCTGGACAATGTAATCCAAATAATTATACATATTAATTACAGTATTGACATTATTCAGAGGGAACTTCATGCTTGTAGCTGTCAATCTTGCAATGCCTCCTGGGACTTGTAGTTCGGCAACAGCTGGAGGGCCGCCAGTTTGACACCCGTGCCCAAGGCCTTCATTGTTACACAAACCCTCGAGTGCTTCCTCTTGAAATGGATTCTAACTTTGCCTGACAACAGCTCTGCCCCAACATGAGACTCATCTGGGCTCCCAACTCATCCATCGTACCAATAAATCCTGTTTCCCTTTGTTATTGTATCTAATGCTTCTTTTACCACCCCCCTCCCTATTGTCTTGTAATTGATGTCATTGTCACCTCAGCTTGAACCAGGTGTGTGGACCTTCAAGACTTCATCCCGTATGTCCGAACGTGTGGTTGTCAGGGATACAAAATAATAATAACTTACCGCTAATATCAATTTATATCTAATGTATTGACTGCGGCCCACCTACACACAGGACGGCGTTCGCGTGACGGCAGAAAAGTTGTATTTTATTGGAAGGGAATGTGAACTGGAGTCTCACCTCACCTGGTGGCGGCAACACGCGGCAATCGGTGGACGTTCAGGCTGTGAAATGATGTTAAATGTAGTAGGGGTACTGTATACTGTGTGTATCACATACTACCCCCCCAGTATCCGCCGGGGATGATGAGTTCTCTGTCCTGCCATGACTCTGAAAGCTGCTCCTTCCCCACTCACACACCTGGCTGTAGTGTGACACCCTCTCATTTCTGGATATATTATTATTATACAGGATTTATGGCGCCATCAGCGCTTTACAATATACAGGGAGACAATACAGCAACAATACAAGAGGGAAAAGAGGGCCCTGATCCTGGGAGCTTACAATCTAGGAGGGAGGGCCTGATCCTGGGAGCTTACAATCTAGGAGGGAGGGGCTGATCCTGGGAGCTTACAATCTAAGAGGGAGGGCCTGATCCTGGGAGCTTACAATCTAAGAGGGAGGGCCTGATCCTGGGAGCTTACAATCTAAGAGGGAGGGCCTGATCCTGGGAGCTTACAATCTAAGAGGGAGGGCCTGATCCTGGGAGTTTACAATCTAAGAGGGAGGGCCTGATCCTGGGAGTTTACAATCTAGGAGGGAGGGCCTGATCCTGGGAGCTTACAATCTAGGAGGGAGGGCCTGATCCTGGGAGCTTACAATCTAAGAGGGAGGGCCTGATCCTGGGAGTTTACAATCTAGGAGGGAGGGCCTGATCCTGGGAGCTTACAATCTAGGAGGGAGGGCCCTGATCCTGGGAGCTTACAATCTAGGAGGGAGGGCCTGATCCGGGGAGTTTACAATCTAGGAGGGAGGGCCTGATCCTGGGAGCTTACAATCTAGGAGGGAGGGCCTGATCCTGGGAGTTTACAATCTAGGAGGGAGGGGCTGATCCTGGGAGTTTACAATCTAAGAGGGAGGGGCTAGTGGTGCAAAAGGTAGTAACTGTGGGGGATGGACTGGTAGGAGGAATAGAAGATTCCATTATTAGCTGAGGGCTGGATAGGCTTCCCTGAAGAGATCGGTTTTCAGAGATCACCTAAAAGTGAGCAGAGCAGGCGATAGTCTGATAAATTGGGGTAGAGAGTTCCAGAGGATGGGGGAAGCTCTGGAGAAGTCCTGGAGACGAGCATGGATATATACCTTGGATGTACTTATCCCTAAAGGAGGGAATACACAATTAGAAAATCGACCGATCGGTCATCTGAAGACCGAGACGCGTTCATTCATTGGTAGAAATCGTGGCCCACATTAACCAATCTAAAAAAAAATAATTTGTCGGGCAATACGTAGTGTTGACGTCTTCCTGACAAGTGGAAGTGATGCGGTGTGCGTGTGACCTTGTAGCCCTGCTGCCCAGAACGATCGATATACACAACGATGACCAGCAATGAGTATAATATCGTTCATCACATGACCTATATACATAAATAGTGACACATAAAATGCAGGATTCGGGTTTCATGATCTCATTCGGCCGATCTACTTGTAACATTTGGATTTTTCGTTCGTGTTGATGAAGATTCCTCGGACATAAACATCCGGGTCATCTTCTGTTTCCGCTCATGCCTGATAGCGCTTGATAGATTTTTTTCGTACGACCGTCATACCAGCGCATAGAAAATCGGTCGTTTGTATGCGAAACGACATTTTTCACTGTTGATTAATCAGATTTTTTCGTTCACAATATCGTTATCGGTTAAAACATCCTAATATATAAAAAGTGCAGCACTGAAAAAAATATGATATCCAAATAAATCAATAAAATCAGTAACTAATTAAGATCAATAAATATCCCATCTAAAATCAGATGATAAAAAAGTTGATAAATATAATCAAAAAGTTCCGATGTGTAAACAATATATTGGATAAGGTGACTCTGGTGACTCTGGAGCCGGTATCCGTGCAATAGTGGTAAGATAATGCGCACTCACCGGACGCGCATATTAATTGCGCCTTATGTTATTAATCCAGATGTCATCAGATAGGAGAGGGTCAGGAGCTAGAAGGTCTTCCCTCTAAGGGATGGTGGGTCATCAGCAGGATGCTATGGAGTTGGTACAGGTGGTCCTCGTCCTCTAGGGTTCCCCCTTTCCAAGACCTGATGTTACTCTCTGGGTAAGCAGATATCCACTAAAGGATCCGTCCTGGAGTAGTGGGTCTGTGGGTTTAGAGAGCTCCCCCATCTGATTTTTAAAGATGGCCGCCGGAGCTCCACGTTGCTCCAGCAGCGTGACGTCACGGCGTGTTGTGGCTCCTCCTGATGCGTATCGTGCTCAAACACGTCCTCAGATCCTGCTCATCAACGAAGAGAAAATCATTCGATCAGCACATCCTGCTCATCAACGAAGAGAAAATCATTCGATCAGCACATCCTGCTCATCAACGAAGAGAAAATCATTCGATCAGCACATCCTGCTCATCAACGAAGAGAAAATCATTCGATCAGCACATCCTGCTCATCAACGAAGAGAGGAGTAAAACATAAGGACACATACAAGTTGATTTGAATTGGTTTTACTTTGTAATGATGACTAACTAACATTAGAGGGCGCTAGATTAGTATATGAGGGCTATTTAAGCAGCCCCTCGTAGACCCCTCCTTGTTCTGACGAAGTCTGCGGTGATTGGCAGATGAAACGCGTCAACATGATGACGTCATTGCACCCGGAAGTGACATCCCAAGGCGTTCTCACACCATGTGAGGACATCGCACTGAAGGTGAAGCCACTCACAACTTCACACAGCTCCACAACTTACATCCCTCTGCATCCAAGCAATCACACGGACCCTCCTAAGACCTTCTTAAGGCTTCCATGGGGACCGGATCAGCAACCAACGAGGAGATCTCCTGTTTCTTTATTGGTTGATGAGTCAGAGAGTAATTACATAGGGCGATCCCCCTATATTGTGGCATTTTTTATTTTGTGACACCCGCTTACACCTGTGTGACTTGAGCGTTCATACACACTATCACGTACCTGGTGATGGAGGCCAATGGAGAGAGGGCTTCCCTTGCGGCTAAGTTCCGGACTCCCCTGAGAGTGGGACAGCGGGAGTCAGGCCCAAAGTTGCACAGGTCGCCTGTAGGAGTGCTGGTTGGTGGTCCACTCAGAAGCACAGCTGGTGCACGGAGATAGGTCTGCAGACAGGAGGCGCCTGTGCGTGGTATGCAAGCCCTTCCGGGATTTAGATGTTTTCTGGGTAGTCGGTTCAAGCCAAGGTCAGGTACCAGATGGGAATCAGAGCAGACGTAGTCAGATGGGATAGCCGAGGCCATACACAGAGGAGCGAGAGAGAGTATCTGTAAGCCAGGCTGAGGTCAGATCAGGGGTAAGGCAGAGTAGAGAGGTCCAAGAGCAAGCCGAGTCGGTAACAGGAAATCACAGGTCACAATAACACAGGAAACAGGAACAGGGCACAGGGAGCTAGAGATCATCCAGCAACCAGAGGAAGTGATGAGCCTCCTTATAAAAGCCATCTGGCACCAGACTGAGGCTGATGTGTCCTTCTGTGGCCATGCAGGGTACTGGCAGAAATGCCAGATCTTCCAGAACTTCTGCTGTGGACAGGACCCTGACACTCCGGCTTTATATATCAGCATGTGGAAAGTAAGCCGCCATCAACAAGCAAATGGTAGGTGTGGCTGTTCTGGGCACTCCCACAGCAGGAATCTAGATTCTACCCCAGGATTCTCAACTAAACAGGTTGAGGGGCTCCAGAGGGTTTACTTAATGCAGAGGAAACTGGCTTTTCAATTTCCTCATTTGTTCGTAAAGTCTGTTTTGGGATCTGGAGCCTGGAGATATCAAAGTGATCTGGGAGGGATGAAATCTCCAATCCTGTGTCTGTGTTTTTTGAACCCCCAGCACACTGATTATACAGGTGTGTGCAGGGCTTTAAATAAAAACCTGAATAGGGTTCTGGGCTCCACCCCAGCAGACAGGAGGTCCTTGCCCAGGAGTCAAGAGGGCTCCACCCCGGCAGACAGGAGGTCCTTGCCCAGGAGTCAAGAGGGCTCCACCCCAGCAGACAGGAGGTCCTTGCCCAGGAGTCAAGAGGGCTCCACCCCGGCAGACAGGAGGTCCTTGCCCAGGAGTCAGGAGGGCTCCACCCCGGCAGACAGGAGGTCCTTGCCCAGGAGTCAGGAGGGCTCCACTCCGGCAGACAGGAGGTCCTTGCCCAGGAGTCAGGAGGGCTCCACTCCGGCAGACAGGAGGTCCTTGCCCAGGAGTCAGGAGGGCTCCACCCCAGCAGACAGGAGGTCCTTGCCCAGGAGTCAGGAGGGCTCCACCCCAGCAGACAGGAGGTCCTTGCCCAGGAGTCAGGAGAACTCCACCTTGGCAGACAGGAGGTCCTTGCCCTGGAGTCAGGAGAGCTCCACCCCGGCAGACAGGAGGTCCTTGCCCAGGAGTCAGGAGAACTCCACCTTGGCAGACAGGAGGTCCTTGCCAGGAGTCAGGAGAGCTCCACCTAGGAGAGGTGGGAGCCAGAGCAGCAAGAGGCTTCTAGCTGTGTGCAAACAGCCATTTAGGTAGGAGTCTGCAGGAGACAGCCGAGAGCCTGATGTGGAAGGCCAGAGCGGCAGAATTGTATGTACAAGCCAGGAGGCTAAATATCTGTGTTTTGAAGAGTGAAATGCTGAAAACCCCCGTGAGGGAAATTTATGGAACTTTCTTTTAAATAAATTGGGCAAACATGGCCCTTAATAAACAAGAAAGGTGTACTTTAAAGCTCTACCCTTGATGCTAGTTCTCACATAGATTCATTAAATGTATTATTTCAAGACAGTAAACCAGTAAGAGGATTGGGAAAAAAACAACAGAACACTTCAAAGTTAGGAAACTAAGTAAAGCAAACACTGGTCTAAGCACAGTGGCTCAATGGTTAGCACTTCTGCCTGGCAGTAATCAGGTCGTTGGTTTCCTCCAGGTACTCCAGTTTCCTCTCACACTCCAATGACATGCTGGGAGGTGAATTGGCTTGTGTCTAATCGGCCCTAGTATATGTATGTATGAATGTGAGTTAGGGACCTTAGATTGTACACTCCTCGAGGGTTAGGGACTGATGTGGATGTACAATATATATGTAAAGCGCTGCATAAATTGATGGCGCTATATAAGTACCTGAAATAAATAAATAAATAAGGTGATTTACCTCCACTCCAGCACTATTAAACCAACTTTTAACTGTTGTAACTAGTAATAGGCAAAGTCAGAATCAGTTAACACAGTAATAATGTTCTTGGGTGCTCCTTGCGTTTACCGCCCTTTACCAGATAAATTTATGATTGCATGGTAAAGGGGTACTCCAGAAGTTGACTACAAGTTCAAGGTGCTTTTTTTGTCAATAGTAGCCTGTTTTTGGTGGGGCCTTTCTGTGAGTGGTGCACTGTCCGTTTAAGAGAGATAGTAATGACTGTAGAGGATCTGTTGGGTAGAGCAGTATCTATTGCATTGACTGTGTGTGGCAAGATTTTAAGATGTGTAGTTAGGCTTACCACTCCGGGGAGGCAGCGGGTCTGGTCCCAGGCACTTGGCTGTTAGCTGTCTCAGGATTCTCTGTCCTCACGATCTCTTCTCTTTAGTTGCTTACCCAGGCTGTAGGCACAGACAACAATGGGTCTCTCTGGCTTTGGGATCTGGTTTGGCCAAATAACCCTCAGTGACTCAAGGTCCAAGGTCCCTGGTACGGGCACAGACACCTCAGTATTGGGTCTGCAAGGCCCCAGGTCCCCACACATAGGAAAGGTCCACAGAGGTTCAACCTTCTTGGGTGTATGGATGCAGACACTCTTGGTAACAGGTCTTCATTCACCCCTCCAGCCTTAGACCAGTTTCCTAGGAAAAGTTTAGCCCTCTCCTCCTTTGTGGACAGGGAATCCTGGGTGCTGTCGTTTCTAACTGTATTCACTCCTGGGCAGGTTCCTCCAGGACTACAACTCCCATGAGTTCATGCAGTTGCTGTATCTTCCTTTGTATTGGTCCAGCCCCTTATCTGAATATCCACAGTGTGAGATCTCAGGCACCGGTGTCTCCAATTACTGGTCTCACATCTGGAGTGAACGTTGGTGATGTCACTACTGTGCTGCTTGCTGGAGAGGATCTGCATTGCATTTATCGTCTTGTTTCTGCTTCATTCATTGTGAATTGCGAACATCTCCCAATGCTTCTTCTTTTATATTCCCCCACCATCAGCAAATATGAGTGCAGCTGAGGCTGCAGAGAACAGGATTGAGGACTATCTGTCCTTGATCACTTCCTCTGTCAGACATCAGAGGTCTCCTTACACCCCTGATATTTCACCAAATCCCCTGCAACTTTGCTGTTAAAACAATTTACAAAATTCAGCAATTTTATTTCTCTATCACGGCCTTGCAACTACAGACAGACACTGGTGTTTATTAGCACCGCCCCGACCACGATGGCCACAGAAGGTCACTCAGAAGTGGCAGTGTCCAATCAATGGGAAGAACACCTACTGAGGCTGCAGGGGAGCATCATTCCCCCAAGGACTTCACTCCATCCGTAAGGTGGCAAGGAGCAATCTGCTGGGTGGAGTAAGGACTACACTTACCAGCATGTACAGTGCAGTATATCTACAGTATATACTGGTACTAGGTGCCCAGACAATGTAACCCCGGCACTTGGCATAATTGCACAGCATGGAGAGAGCTGCCAACCTGTCACGTACCTGATTGGAGACTGAAATGACGAGGTCGGCCTCACTTGTGTCACTAGCCCTGACCCCACTGGAGGTGGAACAGAGGGTGTCTAGGGACCAGGGGGACAAGAGCGCCAGCAGATGTTGTTTGCAGCTCTTGCAGCTGGAGACTTTGGAAGACTGATGAACCTCCAATTCAGGCACAGTAGTGATATGCAGAGATGGTATGGGAGGTCACCAGGTGTGCACCAGACAAGGCAGGAAGCTGGGATGGGAGACAGGAGCAATGTCATAGGAATAGCCGGGGTTATCAATGGGCGGACAGCGAGGTACCAAATCATAAACAAGCCGAACTCAGGAACCAGAATCAAGCAGGAGAGGAATCAGAGTCAGGTCAGGAACAAGCCGGGTCGGCAACAAGGAAATCACACAGGAACAAGCAGGAAATGGAACAGCTGAAGACCAGTCAGCACTCAGCACAGGCAGAGGCACCTCTTAAATAGTCCGTCTGGCGCCAATCTTCACTATGCGTGTGTGTGATCGTGCATTTCTGTGCACATGCGCATGTCTATTCACCAGCCATCTCACGGGAATTCCCTTACACAACCCTTGTCCACCCTCCAGTTGCTCTTGGAAGTTGAATGCCTGTACAGCCCACCATTTGTAATAACTACACTTGCCAGCATGTACAGTGCAGTATATATATACAGTATATACTGGTTCTAGGTGCCCAGACAATGTAACCCCAGCACTTGGCATAATTGCACAGCATGGTGAGAGCTGCCAACCCTTGTCCACCCTCCAGTTCCTCTTGGAAGTTGAGTGCCCGTACAGTCCACCATTGAAGTACGTTAAACATCTCTAATAAATGTTACTCACCTTCCCCTTGCATACCTAGGAAATGATTGCCCCCTCCCCACCCCCACCTTGTATTTTCCAAGTCACACTAATATACTCCATTCGATGCATGCAAAAAGAATCCAATTTCCCATGCGGTGTGCAGCTCGCTGTTTATTGGCCGGTATGGTGATAGCACACGGAGAATTAGCTCGTACATGAGACAAATTGAATGAGAACATGTGATGGGCGCACGTGTAGACGGAGAAATCTATTTCTTCTCCAACTCCGGAGTTCATTACTGATATTGTTTTCCATTAATGGATGATGAATGAGGGATATTTCCTGCAGAAATCAGGGACACCAGAGGTGCCTTCAGACCACAGCTGATCATTACATTTGTCACAATCCATAGACGAGCATAGGGCAGCCTGCGCTAACCAATCGCGTGCCTCCATATTCCTCCCCTAAGTTCTCATCATACCGAGACATATGAACTGGCATGTGGGAAAAGCTCGGCCGCCGTACGACACGCCACTTATGGCTGCGATAATTGCTCCTTATTTACTTGGAATGACATCCCGGGTTTAACTCTTCGTTGGGGAATGTAAATGAAAATGTTGGTTATTATACTCAGCGCAGTCACTAATGCAGTTTTATTTGGTGGGTGATAGAGAAGAGCTGAATAATAATCAATATAAGAAGGGATGAAGCTAAACACCGACACCAAGAGGAAATGGTGTCATGCTAGGGCTGCTTATTACATCTAAAATAAAAGAGGACCTGTGTGGGAGCGTCACGGAACGTTCTGCAGAGACACCCTGCAATCTGCTTGTAAGGGAAATCCTGTGACGACTGGCGAATAGAAATGCGCATGGAAATATCCAGAGAAGAGTGATCAGACGTGCACAGAAATGCGTGATTGCGCACACTCACGGCGAAGATTGCCACCAGACGGACTAGTTAAAGGGTGCCTCTGCCTGTGCTTAGTGCTGACTGGTCCTCAGCTGTCCCCTTGTCCTGCTTGTTCCTGTGTGATTTCCTTGTTGCTGACCCGGCTTGTTCCTGACCTGACTTCGGATTCCGCTCCTGCCTTGTTCCTGACCTGACTTCGGACTCCACTTTTGCCTTGTTGCTGACCCGGCTTGCTCCTGACCTGACTTCGGATTCCGCTCCTGCCTTGTTGCTGACCCGGCTTGTTCTTGACCTGACTTCGGATTCCGCTCCTGCCTTGTTGCTGACCCGGCTTGTTCCTGACCTGACTTCGGATTCCGCTCCTGCCTTGTTGCTGACCCGGCTTGTTCCTGACCTGACTTCGGATTCCGCTCCTGCCTTGTTGCTGACCCGGCTTGTTCCTCACCTGACTTCGGATTCCGCTCCTGCCTTGTTGCTGACCCGGCTTGTTCCTCACCTGACTTCGGATTCCGCTCCTGCCTTACTGCTGACCCGACTTGCTCCTGACCTGACTTCGGATTCCACTCCTGCCTTGTTGCTGACCCGGCTTGTTCTTGACCTGACTTCGGATTCCACTCCTGCCTTGTTGCTGACCCGGCTTGTTCCTCACCTGACTTCGGATTCCGCTCCTGCCTTGTTGCTGACCCGGCTTGTTCCTCACCTGACTTCGGATTCCGCTCCTGCCTTACTGCTGACCCGACTTGCTCCTGACCTGACTTCGGATTCCACTCCTGCCTTGTTGCTGACCCGGCTTGTTCTTGACCTGACTTCGGATTCCACTCCTGCCTTGTTGCTGACCCGGCTTGTTCCTCACCTGACTTCGGATTCCGCTCCTGCCTTGTTGCTGACCCGACTTGCTCCTGACCTGACTTCGGATTCCTCTCCTGACTTGTTGCTGACCCGGCTTGTTCCTGACCTGACTTCGAATTCTGCTCCTGCCTTGTTGCTGACCCAGCTTGTTCCTGGCCTGACTCTTATTACTCTCCTGCTTGATACTGGTTCCTGACTTCGGCTCTGCTCCTGCCTTTGGCTTGCTTATGATTTGGTACCTCGCTGTCCGCCCGTTGATTACCCCGGCTATTCCTATGACATTGCTCCTGTCTCCCATCCCTGCTTCCTGCCTTGCTCTGGTGCACACCTGGTGACCTACCATACCAGCTCTGCATATCACTACTGTTCCTGAATCGGAGGTTCATCGGTCTTCCAAAGTCTCCAGCTGCAAGTGCTTCAAGCAAGATCTGCTGGCGCTCTTGTCCCCCTGGTCCCTAGACACCCTCTGTTCCACTTCACAGGGGTCTGGGCTAGTGACACAAGTGAGGCCGACCTCGTCATCTCATTCTCCAATCAGGTACATGACACTGCTTCTATTATGGGGTGGGTCACAAGATTTTTCTATGTTCAGGTGAAGTGGGTCTGGAATCAAATTTGAATGTTTTCATCCTAAAGAGGAATTAAACTACTTGATCACCACAAACTGGAAACACCATTTAATTCATTTTTCTTTCACAATATTTTTATTGAAAAAATACAGAATGTACAGAGATGAAGTTCAATAAGACGTTGCACAATCATCCTGGAGGAGGTCGGATGACGAAACGTGTAGGGTGGGGCCTTGGAGGTGACATCACCACGTATCGGTGAACTGCCGTTGTCTGTTGAGACCGGAGCAAGACCTATAATTATTGATGTCTTATGTTTGATCTGCTTAGACACTGACTAATGTGAGTGGTTTTACACTCTGCGCATTCCTTTTTTCTTCCTCCATGTCCCATTCTGAGCATATGAGGAGCCAATTGATATCTGAAGGCGTTTCAATCATCTGGTGTATTCTGCTGCAGATCTTTACTCCCAGAGCTTAATGCAGGCCATAGACGGGTCGAAAATCGGCCGATTTTCGCTCCGTTAGTGGGTTAATTGGTCAGCCGTTTTTCGGGGTTTTGGCACATTTTTTTTTATCGGTCAAGATGGAAAATTCACAACCGATTTTGACGATCAACCGATTTTCCCGGCAATGATGGGCAAATCAGCCAATCGTTTTACCGATAAAAAATCTGCGCATGAGCCGTGACCTGCAAGAAGAAGAAAAAGATGAAGGAGAAGAAAAAGAAGAATTCCAGTCCGCTATTATATTTTATATGAAAAGTCTTGCGGTTGCAACAATGTATCTATTTGTATCCGAATAAAAACATCTGTATCCAAAATGGATACAAACGGATACATTGTTGCAACTGCAAGACTTTTGCATGTAAAATATAATCGCGCAGCTCTCTGCAGCGACAGAAGTAATTATGGGGTTAAATGCCAGCCATAGACGGGACGAAAATCGGACGATTTTTTTTATCGTTGGTGGCAACGTCAGCCGATCGAAGGACCGATTTTTAGTTTTTTTATTTTTAAATAAAAAAACAGCCGGTTTTCGACCCGTCTATGGCCTGCATTAGCGGTTGTTGCTGGGTGATAATCTTACCAGCATGGAGCTCCGGTGAGTGAATTCAGTTCACTTGGTGGTGGATTTTCACGGTGTGTTTTTTTAGTTACATTATACAGGAATTAATATAAAGGATTGAAGAAGACTGATTGGTTCACGAACACTATTATTTATAATTTTATTTATATGGACTCTTTTGTTGGACACTTATTTATTTCTTTATTCGCTGTATCATTTGTCACGTTGCTTTGTTTTGTTTGACATTATTTGATATATTATTCATGTATATATTTTTCGAGTTCACTCATCCAGAGATATATTATTTTGAGGAGCGCTGCTTTTTGCTTTTTTGATACATATTTACCCTGCTTTGCAGGGGTTAGATAGCGGCTCTTCCTAATATATCATCTTTTTTTTCTTTATGTGCATAATCTTTTGTGTGATATTGTTCCCAGAGGCGCTGTCCCCATTTTTATTTATAATTCAAGTACTACATACATTCAAAACCATTGCCGGTGGTTCATAGATGGGGTTAAAACAGTGTAGCACCCTCCTAGTTAGCTAGGGGGAGCTCTAGTTCTAATTGTCAGTTAGAGGCTGAGTAGCAGCTTGGATGTGATAGCCAGGTGGGTCAAATTCAGGTCAGAGTTGAGAGGCTCTGCAGATCAGCCCTCTGGAATTTCCCCCTGCTCTAAGACTTTGGAGAAAGATCTAGAAGCAGTGGGTGGAGGTGAGGAGTGGCTGGTTTTTACTCTAAGAAGATCCTGGCCAATCCCCAACAAAAGGCTTGGCTTGGGGCCAGCACAGCCTTAAAGAGTAACTGAGCCTGAGTTGGAGGAGACTTCGGGTGGAAGATGAGGATGTGAGGCTGGAGAGCTGAAGCCTGGGAGGGGGCCCAAATGGGAGAAGGGCTTACCTCCAAGCAGGAGGACCTTGGAAGGAGGAAAGCTTGGGACTTCACCTGCCCCTTGAAAGCGGACCACCTATGTGGTAGGGAAGGAGCAGACCAGCTAGAAGGCCAGGTAGCAGCCACCAACCCACCAGCAACACAGGAGAAGGACTAAGTGAGTAAATCTGCACCCCCTGGACCAAATAGAGGAAGGAGCACTCTGGTGGGAAATCAGATTAGTGACTACCCGGGACTGTCTGACTTTAAAGGGACAGGCACTGGATCCCCTCCTCTGGGCCTCACCCAGATCGGCTGGATAAGGAGCATCTAAGATCTGGGGTGGTACAAATAGAGAAGCTGACAAGTCCTCCAAGAAGAGGACTTTGCTGTAAAAACTTGTATATAGTTCCAGGAAGTTGCTCCATTGGGCATCCCGTACATCCCTAACCCTATCCCAATTCAAATTCCCTAATAAAACTTCAAACCAAACTCAAGGACCGATACTCCTGGGTGCAAGTTAATGTGAAAATGCGTGTTGCCTGGCTGTGCAGGACTATAGGGGGACTCAAATCTCTAGCAACTCCTAAGGGGTAGTGCTACAGCAGCAATCAGGCTGACCTGCACTTCAGTGATTCGCTATTGAAAAATGGCCGACATAACAAGGTGGATCTAACTCAACTGCTGGTTACCAGCCGGAGCGAGGGCAGAACCCAACCACTGAGGATCTACCCGTATGAGGGCAGAATCCGACCTCTGAGGATCTACCCGTATGAGGGCAGAAGCTTGACCTCTGAGGATGTACCCGTATAAGGGCAGAACCCGACCTCTGAGGATGTACCCGTATGAGGGCAGGACCCGACCTCTGAGGATGTACCCGTATGAGGGCAGAACCCAACCTCTGAGGATGTACCCGTATGAGGGCAGAACCCGACCTCTGAGGATGTCCCCGTATGAGGGCAGAACCCAACCTCTGAGGATGTACCCATAAGACGGCAAAACCCGACCTCTGAGGATGTACCCATATGAGGGCAGATAGAGAAACATGCCCATCAATAGGAACATTCCTTCTGTATTGTCCCCCTCTATATTGTACAGCGCTGCGTAAACTGCTGGTGACATATAAATCCCATATAATAATAATACCAAAAAACACAAAACATGAAGAAGGAAATGAAAGATAGAAGAAAACAACGGGAAAAAGGGGAGATGGGGAGGGGGAGGGAAGGGAAGGTAGGAAGGCAACATTGCCTGGGGGGGGGGCAGCTGTGTAACCAGCTGGTTGCCGGTAGTTACAGATCCACAAAACACATGGGTGATCACAAATTCGGGATAGGTCCAATCAAAGTCAACAAGATTTATCATGCGTGTCAGTGAGAATCGATGTGAGTTTTTTCGTTCAGCAGGGTACCATGAACTCGCCTCTTCACTTCATCGAAGGAGAGCGCTGGCGTCTTCCGTGCCTTTGCGATCGTCTGTTTTGTAGCCAGTATGGCTGGATAAGACTCATTCTTTCTTCGTTAGGCCCTCTGTTGGCTTATGTAGCTTCTGAAGGGTCTTTGTAGAAGTCTGAAGGTAGGAGGGTGATGACCATGCTGTAAACCCGTATCCATCGGCGTTCAACTTTGGGACACGTCCACCAGATGTGTTTCCTATCTCCCTGATCTGAACAGAAAACAAGAAGCAGGATTAGTGGGGAGATACTTTGCGATTTTTGTATATCACCATCTTGACATTATTTTTAATGAGTTCCCCGAAGCGAATACGAGAAGAGAGGAATAGAGTCTCCCAAAGTCTTCAGGGGATTGGTCCGTGCCAAAGTCTGATGCCCATTGCTTGCAATAAGAAGGGGCCTGGGTATGTGAAGAACCCAAAAGTGAGGAATATAGCAAGGATGCTAGGCCTTGAGTTGTTGGGTGAATGCAACATCTGGTCTAGAAAGTCGTGGTAGGCGATGACCAATCATGATGCCTAATATGGAGTTCCAATAGGTGGCGTATTTGGAGATAATGAAAACGTTCAGAATTTGGAATGTTGTAGTCATCTTTCAGTTGCTGGAAGGAACGTATCCCCGTGTAGTCACCAGTGATCAAACCGTTGTCATACCCATAGTGTGCCACCAAGAATAACTGCGAGGGCTTCCCAAACCTGGAGGGAACAGAGGACAGGTCCATTATTGTACATTTATTGGATTTTTCCAAAGCCGTACAAAAGGTCAAAAACAGAAATATATATCAATGTGACAAAAGAATATGACATCCGATGACACCAGAAGTACAAAGAACATGAACTACAATGTGTACATCGCAGGTAGTAGAGAGGGGTCCGGAATAGAGCAGGCTCCGTAAATGGACCTCATTTTTTTTTCATAATTGTATATTTAAGAGGACAGTTTAGGATCTCCATCGGGGGAGGTGCAGTGAAATAATCCCAGCCAAGTACTTTACAGAGTCCCAAACCATTGATGTGTGAGCTAGGATTGGATTAGGTGGAATTCGGCGCAGTCGAGGGGGGAGCTAGAGCAGGGATGAAGGCGGGACCGGGTCCATATCCACGAGTTCTATACAAGGCTGTATGGGCTATTGAATTCATTTTTAAAGTTCAAAGCAAACTCCCCCATCCATCTATGTCTCCATCTATCCATCCCTCCATCCATCCATGTCTCCATCCTCCTTCCATCCATCCATATCTCCCTCCATCCATCTATGTCTCCATCCTCCTTCCATCCATCCATGTCTCCCTCCATCCATCCATCCATCCATCCATGTCTCCATCTATCCATCATTACATCCATCCATGACTCCATCTATCCATCTCTCCATCCATCCATGTCTCCATCCTCCTTCCATCCATTCATGTCTCTATCTATCCATCCCTCCATCCATCCATGTCTCCATCCTCCTTCCATCCATCCATATCTCCCTCCATCCATCTATGTCTCCATCCTCCTTCCATCCATCCATGTCTCCCTCCATCCATCCATCCATCCATCCATCCATCCATCCATCCATGTCTCCATCTATCCATCATTACATCCATCCATGTCTCCATCTATCCATCTCTCCATCCATCCATGTCTCCATCCTCCTTCCATCCATTCATGTCTCTATCTATCCATCCCTCCATCCATCCATGTCTCCATCCTCCTTCCATCCATCCATGTCTCCCTCCATCCATCCATCCATGTCTCCATCTATCCATCATTACATCCATCCATGTCTCCATCTATCCATCATTACATCCAACCTTGTCTCCATCCTCCTTCCATCCCTCCATCTATGTCTCTCTCCATCCATCTACATCTCCCTCCATCTATGTCTCCATCTATCCATCCCTCCATCCATCCATGTCTCCATCCACTCATCCATGTCTCCATCTATCCATCCATACATGTCTCCATCCTCCTTCCATCCATCCATCCACATCTCCCTCCATCCATCCATGTCTCCCTCCATCCATGTCTGCATCCATCCATGTCTGCATCCATCCTTCCCTCCATCCATCCTTGTCTCCATCCGCTCATCCATGTCTCCATCCTCCTTCCATCCCTCCATCTATGTCCCCCTCCATCCATCCATGTCTCCATCCTCTTTCCATTTATCCATCCATCCATCCATGTCTCCATCCATCCATGTCTCCATCCTCTTGCCATTTATCCATCCACATCTCTCTCCATCCATCCATGTCTCTCTCCATCCATCCACGTCTCCATCCTCCTTCCAACCATCCATCCACCATGTCTCCCTCCATCCATCCATGTCTCCGTCTCTTCATACATGTCTCCATCTATGTGTCTATGCATGTCTCCATCCATCCATGTCTCCATCCATCCATCCATGTCTCCATCCATCCATCCATCCATCCATACATTCATCCATCCATGCCTCCATGGTTTATTTTAGTGAAAAATCACTTTAAGAAACACCCCCCTATCATTTCTAGCAGTGGCCATCTTGAGTAAGGGCAGTTGATTCATGTAACATTTGCTTCGTGGAATCCACCTGCCCTTAGCTTAGACAGGAGGGTGTGCTTAGCTGGGAAAACTCCTCCTCCTCTCCTGAAGACTCCTGGGATGTATGACATCATTTTAGCCTAGGCCAGAAACCAGGAAGTGACTGGAGAAAATGTTGATGGGGAGAGTTTAGTTCCACTTCAGGTGTCACCTGCTGAGTAAGGTGTCAGTGTAACCCTTCCAGGGTTTGTTCAGGTAGAGATGAATTTACATATAAGTGGCCCTAAAACCCAAAACCACAGAATTGCTCTTATATTGCTGAGCAATTACAATGTCTCCAGGACAACACAAGGATTAAAGTTCAGGAAAAAAACACCGGAGTGCGTTGCAGAGAAAGCAGAGAAGGCTTTGCAGAAGGTTAGGCACTTCGGAGATTAACTGCTCCTTTCCCAAACTCCGAAACATGTCACCACGCTCCCTATGTTGTGTCCCTCCCAGGTGTGATGTCACTTTCAGTCTTGTACAGTACATGTGCTCTAAGGTGGCTCCGGGGTAACTCCAGGGTGGCTCCAGGACGACACTGGGATGGCTCCAGGTGGCTCTGGGGTGGCTTTTTGAAACTCCAAAACATGTTGCCACGCTATGTTGCGTCCCTCCTAGGTGTGATGTCACTTTCAGTCTTGTATAGTCCATGTGTTCCAAGGTGGCTCCAGGATGGCTCTGGGGTGGCTCTAGGTGACTCCAGGGTGGCTTTTTCAAACGCTGAAACATGTTGCCACGCTCACTATGTTGTGTCCCTCCCAGGTGTGATGTCACTTTCAGTCTTGTACAGTACATGTGCTCTAAGGTGGTTCCGGGGTAACTCCAGGGTGGCTCCAGGACGGCTCTGGGTGGCTCCAGGATGGCTCTGGGGTGGCTCCAGGGTGACTTTTTCAAACTCCGAAACATGTTGCCACGCTATGTTGCGTCCCTCCTAGGTGTCATGTCACTTTCAGTCTTGTATAGTCCATGTGCTCCAAGGTGGCTCCAGGACAGCTCTGGGGTGGCTCCAGGTGACTCCAGGGTGGCTTTTTCAAACGTGAAACATGTTGCCACGCTCACTATGTTGCGTCCCTCCCAGGTGTGACAAAACTCCCAGTTTGGTGCAGTCCATGTGCTCCAGGGTGGCTCTGAGGTGGCTCCAGGGTGGCTGTGGGTTGACTCCAGGTTGGCTGTGGGGTGGCTCCAGGATTTCTGGTTTCATTTCTGGTGTCCTACACAGCTCCGGACAGCAATGTCTGACTTCCTGACTCCTGAAGACACACCGAGGCTCAATAGGTACCCACACTGGGTGGAGGACACTCTCTCATCCTCATGCACTTAGTGAGCTGCCATTTGTTATTTGTAATAATGTCGTTTCCTATACCCTGCACTTAGTTGGTTTCCTATACACTGCACTTAGTTGGTTTCCTATACACTGCACTTAGTTGGCTTCCTATACACTGCACTTAGTTGGCTTCCTATACACTGCACTTAGTTGGCTTCCTATACACTGCACTTAGTTGGCTTCCTATACACTGCACTTAGTTGGCTTCCTATACACTGCACTTAGTTGGCTTCCTATACACTGCACTTAGTTGGCTTCCTATACACTTCACTTAGTTGGTTTCCTATACACTGCACTTAGTTGGCTTCCTATACACTGCACTTAGTTGGTTTCCTATACACTGCACTTAGTTGGCTTCCTATACACTGCACTTAGTTGGTTTCCTATACACTGCACTTAGTTGGCTTCCTATACACTGCACTTAGTTGGTTTCCTATACACTGCACTTAGTTGGCTTCCTATACACTGCACTTAGTTGGCTTCCTATACACTGCACTTAGTTGGCTTCCTATACACTGCACTTAGTTGGTTTCCTATACACTGCACTTAGTTGTTTCCTATACACTGCACTTAGTTGGTTTCCTATACACTGCACTTAGTTGGCTTCCTATACACTGCACTTAGTTGGTTTCCTATACACTGCACTTAGTTGGCTTCCTATACACTGCACTTAGTTGGTTTCCTATACACTGCACTTAGTTGGCTTCCTATACACTGCACTTAGTTGGTTTCCTATACACTGCACTTAGTTGGCTTCCTATACACTGCACTTAGTTGGTTTCCTATACACTGCACTTAGTTGTTTCCTATACACTGCACTTAGTTGGTTTCCTATACACTGCACTTAGTTGGTTTCCTATACCCTGCACTTAGTTGGCTTCCTATACACTGCACTTAGTTGGCTTCCTATACCCTGCACTTAGTTGGTTTCCTATACACTGCACTTAGTTGGCTTCCTATACACTGCACTTAGTTGTTTCCTATACACTGCACTTGGTTGGTTTCCTATACACTGCACTTAGTTGGTTTCCTATACACTGCACTTAGTTGGCTTCCTATACACTGCACTTAGTTGGCTTCCTATACACTGCACTTAGTTGGTTTCCTATACACTGCACTTAGTTGGTTTCTTATACACTGCACTTAGTTGTTTCCTATACACTGCACTTAGTTGGTTTCCTATACACTGCACATAGTTGGTTTCTTATACACTGCACTTAGTTGGCTTCCTATACACTGCACTTGGTTGGTTTCCTATACACTGCACTTAGTTGGCTTCCTATACACTGCACTTAGTTGTTTCCTATACACTGCACATAGTTGGTTTCTTATACACTGCACTTAGTTGGCTTCCTATACACTGCACTTAGTTGGCTTCCTATACACTGCACTTAGTTGGTTTCCTATACCCTGCACTTAGTTGGTTTCCTATACCCTGCACTTAGTTGGCTTCCTATACACTGCACTTGGTTGGTTTTCTATACACTGCACTTAGTTGGCTTCCTATACACTGCACTTAGTTGGTTTCCTATACCCTGCACTTAGTTGGCTTCCTATACACTGCACTTGGTTGGTTTCCTATACCCTGCACTTGGTTGGCTTCCTATACACTGCACTTGGTTGGTTTTCTATACACTGCACTTAGTTGGTTTCCTATACACTGCACTTGGTTGGTTTCCTATACACTGCACTTGGTTGGCTTCCTATACACTGCACTTGGTTGGTTTCCTATACACTGCACTTGGTTGGTTTCCTATACACTGCACTTGGTTGGTTTCCTATACACTGCACTTGGTTGGTTTCCTATACACTGCACTTGGTTGGTTTCCTATACACTGCACTTAGTTGGCTTCCTATACCCTGCACTTAGTTGGTTTCCTATACACTGCACTTAGTTGGTTTCCTATACACTGCACTTAGTTGGTTTCCTATACACTGCACTTAGTTGGCTTCCTATACACTGCACTTAGTTGGTTTCCTATACACTGCACTTAGTTGGTTTCCTATAACCTGCACTTAGTTGGTTTCCTATACACTGCACTTAGTTGGTTTCCTATACACTGCACTTAGTTGGTTTCCTATAACCTGCACTTAGTTGGTTTCCTATACACTGCACTTAGTTGGTTTCCTATACACTGCACTTAGTTGGTTTCCTATACACTGCACTTAGTTGGCTTCCTATACCCTGCACTTAGTTGGTTTCCTATACACTGCACTTAGTTGGCTTCCTATACACTGCACTTAGTTGGTTTCCTATACACTGCACTTAGTTGGCTTCCTATACCCTGCACTTAGTTGGCTTCCTATACACTGCACTTAGTTGGCTTCCTATACACTGCACTTAGTTGGCTTCCTATACACTGCACTTAGTTGGTTTCCTATACCCTGCACTTAGTTGGCTTCCTATACACTGCACTTAGTTGGCTTCCTATACCCTGCACTTGGTTGGCTTCCTATACACTGCACTTGGTTGGTTTCCTATACACTGCACTTGGTTGGTTTCCTATACACTGCACTTGGTTGGTTTCCTATACACTGCACTTGGTTGGTTTCCTATACACTGCACTTGGTTGGTTTCCTATACACTGCACTTAGTTGGCTTCCTATACCCTGCACTTAGTTGGTTTCCTATACACTGCACTTAGTTGGTTTCCTATACACTGCACTTAGTTGGTTTCCTATACACTGCACTTAGTTGGCTTCCTATACCCTGCACTTAGTTGGTTTCCTATACACTGCACTTAGTTGGCTTCCTATACACTGCACTTAGTTGGTTTCCTATAACCTGCACTTAGTTGGTTTCCTATACACTGCACTTAGTTGGCTTCCTATACCCTGCACTTAGTTGGTTTCCTATACACTGCACTTAGTTGGTTTCCTATACACTGCACTTAGTTGGTTTCCTATACACTGCACTTAGTTGGTTTCCTATAACCTGCACTTAGTTGGTTTCCTATACACTGCACTTAGTTGGTTTCCTATACACTGCACTTAGTTGGTTTCCTATAACCTGCACTTAGTTGGTTTCCTATACACTGCACTTAGTTGGTTTCCTATACACTGCACTTAGTTGTTTCCTATACCCTGCACTTAGTTGGTTTCCTATACACTGCACTTAGTTGGCTTCCTATACACTGCACTTAGTTGGTTTCCTATACACTGCACTTAGTTGGCTTCCTATACCCTGCACTTAGTTGGCTTCCTATACACTGCACTTAGTTGGCTTCCTATACACTGCACTTAGTTGGCTTCCTATACACTGCACTTAGTTGGTTTCCTATACCCTGCACTTAGTTGGCTTCCTATACACTGCACTTATTTGGTTTCCTATACACTGCACTTAGTTGGTTTCCTATACCCTGCACTTAGTTGGCTTCCTATACACTGCACTTAGTTGGCTTCCTATACGCTGCACATAGTTGGTTTCTTATACGCTGCACTTAGTTGGTTTCCTATACGCTGCACTTAGTTGGTTTCCTATACGCTGCACTTAGTTGGCTTCCTATACACTGCACTTAGTTGGTTTCCTATACACTGCACTTAGTTGGTTTCCTATACACTGCACTTAGTTGGCTTCCTATACACTGCACTTAGTTGGTTTCCTATACCCTGCACTTAGTTGGCTTCCTATACACTGCACTTAGTTGGTTTCCTATACCCTGCACTTAGTTGGCTTCCTATACACTGCACTTAGTTGGTTTCCTATACCCTGCACTTAGTTGGCTTCCTATACACTGCACTTAGTTGGTTTCCTATACACTGCACTTAGTTGGTTTCCTATAACCTGCACTTAGTTGGTTTCCTATACACTGCACTTAGTTGGTTTCCTATACACTGCACTTAGTTGGTTTCCTATACGCTGCACTTAGTTGGTTTCCTATACACTGCACTTAGTTGGCTTCCTATACACTGCACTTAGTTGGTTTCCTATACACTGCACTTAGTTGGCTTCCTATACCCTGCACTTAGTTGGTTTCCTATACACTGCACTTAGTTGGCTTCCTATACACTGCACTTAGTTGGTTTCCTATACACTGCACTTAGTTGGCTTCCTATACACTGCACTTAGTTGGTTTCCTATACACTGCACTTAGTTGGCTTCCTATACACTGCACTTAGTTGGTTTCCTATACACTGCACTTAGTTGGTTTCCTATACCCTGCACTTAGTTGTTTCCTATACACTGCACTTAGTTGGCGCCCTCTTCTGCTTCCATTCAGGCATTATGGGATACCAGCTTAATGTTACCATAGAAATGGCACAAATATTGGGGCATAAACCAGTAAATGGGATAATCCTTGAATCGATGGACTGACTAACATACATCATTGTACGAGTAGAAAGGTTAAGTGGTCCCGAGGTGAGGCCTATTGACCTTGTAATCCTCGCAGATTGGATTTACAAAGAATGAAGACGGATAATTAGGGCTTTTACCTCCAGAATGCCTCGACTCTGTGTGACTAAACATTGGCCAGCACAGGAACAATTGTCAGCGATCGGCCATGAAGGTGGAGCGGAGCGGCAGTGGACTGTGGAAAATGAGGCTTCGTTCAGCAGCTGCTTGCCGTTCCATGAGTAATGCATTAGCCTTCTGCTAAGTATCAGGCTTTGTCATGTCTGCCCTGCTCTTCATAATCGCCGTCTACAATACACGCCGATTACCGCCATTAATTGTGAAAGGGATCAGGGATTGGGTTGGTGTGTCTGGAAGCCGTCATCCAGCGGCCATGACATTCATTAACCCCGGTGGTGTCGGCTTTTATATGGCGCTCCTACAGCTTTCTATGAGATGGTGGGAGGGCGAGGGTTGGCATGCGCCATTCTTTGTACCTGCACAGAAAAGGCCGCCATGATGGAGCGTGTCAGCATTCTATTACAGGCGCCTGTCTAGTCGCAGCAATACACCTCGAGGGTGACAACATGGAGACAAAGAGCCATGGACTGCCGACCCCAAATGTGGAGCTTTTCTGCTTCCTGAATAGCTGGGAAAAAATGGCTTCATTCATTAACCACTTCCAGTCCGGACACTTCCCCCCCTTCCAGTCCAGACACTTTCCCCCCCTTCCAGTCCGGACACTTTCCCCCCTTCCAGTCCGGACTCTTTCACCCCCTTCCAGTCCGGACACTTTCCCCCCCTTCCAGTCCGGACACTTTCCCCCCCTTCCAGTCCGGACACTTTCACCCCCTCCCAGTCCGGACACTTTCCCCCCCTTCCAGTCTGGACACTTCCCCCCCTTCCAGTCCGGACACTTTCCCCCCCTTCCAGTCTGGACACTTTCACCCCCCTCCAGTCCGGACACTTTCCCCCCCTTCCAGTCCGGACACTTTCCCCCCTTCCAGTCCGGACTCTTTCACCCCCTTCCAGTCCGGACACTTTCCCCCCCCTTCCAGTCCGGACACTTTCACCCCCTTCCAGTTCGGACACTTTCCCCCCCTTCCAGTCCGGACACTTTCCCCCCCTTCCAGTCCGTACACTTTCACCCCCTTCCAGTCCGGACACTTTCCCCCCCTTCCAGTCCGGACACTTTCCCCCCCTTCCAGTCCGGACACTTTCACCCCCTTCCAGTCCGGACACCCCCCCCCTTCCAGTCCGGACACTTTCCAGGGCAATTTTCAGCTTTCAGCGCTTTCGCATTTTAAATGACAATTGCGCGGTCATGCAACACTGTACCCAGATGAATTTTTTTCCATTTTTTTGTGACAGATAAAGCTTTATTTTGGTGGTATTTATTCACCGCTGGGATTTTTATTTTTTTTTGCTATGTAAATGAAAACGTCCAAAAATTTTGAAAAAAAGTGTTTTTCTTATACAATTTTGCAAATAAATAATCTTTCAACATAAATCTCGGCCAACATTTATTCCGTTATCTTTTTAGTAAAAAAAATAAAATAAGCCAAATTAGTTCATAACCAAAAATTATAATTTTTAAACCTTTTTCTTTTACATTTTTCTTTTCTTTTTTTTATATTATTATTTATGTTTTTTTTTTTTACATACTGTCACCCTAGCAGTACAGGTTACCATGGTGACACTGTACTACTTGTGGGGGGTGATGAAGATTTTTTTTTTTTTTACAGTGATTGCTTTTACACCCATATAGGATGTAAAAGCAATCATTTCTCCTTCTCTCTGTCTGCATTCTTGCAGCCATTGAGAACTACTGAGTGAGCTGTGATTGGTCACAGCTTGTCACATGGTACAAGGCTGTTGTGAATGGCCCTGTACCATGTGATCCTCGATGATCATTCACAGATTTCACACGTAGTAAGCAATGATGTCAGAAGTGACATCTTGCTTACTACTTTGCATGTGATCACTGATTGGCTAATCAGCGATCACATGATTGGGACCTCGTACGACGATTAGTGTTTCACTGTGCCGGAGGACATAGCGGGCACCGGATTGCGGTGCTGCGCACTCCCAGGGAGCGTGCACAGCTAGAAATGGCGGCTGCCGTTTGTGAACTGCAACCTGCCCCTGGAGTGCCATCGTCCTGCCGTTTATAAACAGCAGGCGGACGGCAAGTGGTTAAAAGGGAAATAGCTCAGAGCAGTGGTCTCCAAATTGTGGCCCGTGGGCAAGATGCAGCCCTATGCTTCCATTTATCAGGCCCTCAGGACCCTGTTCCTCTGCTGATATGAGGCTCTATTCCTCCCACTGACACCAATGATGGGGCACTATTCCTCCCACTGACACCAATGATGGGGCACTATTCCTCCCACTGACACCAATGATGGGGCACTATTCCTCCCACTGACACCAATGATGGGGCACTATTCCTCCCACTGACACCAATGATGGGGCACTATTCCTCCCACTGACACCAATGATGGGGCACTATTCCTCCCACTGACACCAATGATGGGGCACTATTCCTCCCACTGACACCAATGATGGGGCACTATTCCTCCCACTGACACCAATGATGGGGCACTATTCCTCCCACTGACACCAATGATGGGGCACTATTCCTCCCACTGACACCAATGATGGGGCACTATTCCCCCCACTGACACCAATGATGGGGCACTATTCCTCCCACTGACACCAATGATGGGGCACTATTCCTCCCACTGACACCAATGATGGGACACTATTCCTCCCACTGACACCAATGATGGGGCACTATTCTTCCCACTGATACCAATGATGGGGCACTATTCCTCCCACTGACACCAATGATGGGGCACTATTCCTCCCACTGACACCAATGATGGGGCACTATTCCTCCCACTGACACCAATGATGGGGCACTATTCCTTCCACTGACGCCAATGATGGGGCACTATTCCTCCCACAGACACCAATGATGGGGCACTATTCTTCCCACTGACACCAATGATGGGGAACTATTCCTCCCACTGACACCAATGATGGGGCACTATTCCTCCCACCGACACCAATGATGGGGCACTATTCCTCCCACCGACACCAATGATGGGGCACTATTCCTCCCACCGACACCAATGATGGGACACTATTGCTCCCACCGACACCAATGATGGGGCACTATTCCTCCCACCGACACCAATGATGGGGCACTATTCCTCCCACCGACACCAATGATGGGGCACTATTCCTCCCACCGACACCAATGATGGGGCACTATTCCTCCCACTGACACCAATGATGGGGCACTATTCCTCCCACTGACACCAATGATGGGGCACTATTCCTCCCACCAACACCAATGATGGGACACTATTGCTCCCACCGACACCAATGATGGGGCACTATTCCTCCCACCGACACCAATGATGGGGCACTATTCCTCCCACCGACACCAATGATGGGGCACTATTCCTCCCACCGACACCAATGATGGGGCACTATTCCTCCCACCGATACCAATGATGGGGCACTATTCCTCCCACCGACACCAATGATGGGACACTATTCCTCCCACTGACACCAATGATGGGGCACTATTCCTCCCACTGATACCAATGATGGGGCACTATTCCTCCCACTGACACCACTGATGGGGCACTATTCCTCCCACTGACACCAATGATGGGGCACTATTCTTCCCACTGTCACCAATGATGGGGCACTATTCCTCCCAAAACACTCATTGTCCAATAAGCCCCCCTCTAGCAGACCCCAACATTGACCAGGCCAGGGTTGTGGAGAAGAGGCTCTTTACCTCACCTACATTAGAACAAAGAACAATTCCCTCCCCATTGTGTTGGCATGTGGCCTGGGTAGGAGAGGAGGATGAGTGGTCACCAGGCCATCCAGGCTGCAGGCTCAGATAGGGGTCTGGTATGGATTTGGGGTACACACAATTTTTCTTGTTTTTTGGCATGAGGCACACAAGGCCACCCTCCGTTCTTTTTGGAATTATGAAGAGCAGATCTGAGTGATGGAGAATTGTGCAATGCAGGATGGCGCTGTTGCACGCTCCATACTAATATGAAAATGTGTAATTTCTGAGTAAGCTGAAGGACAAACACAGACCGGAGTGACGATCCCGCTCATAACAAGATAAGCACTTTCTGTGCCAAATCCCATCTCGTCTTCAATGAGACTCAGGAACTTGGCACTTTCTGCAGACACAATGGAATTACTGATTCTCCATCCTCCTCGGAGCCATCCTGCACACCAAGCAAGGCTCTGCCAAGCGGGCACAGTTCACTCCTAATGAATCTAATTCACCAGCTCCCTGGAGGAATCAAATGTTCTCTTATGTAATAAAGAAAAATCCAAAAGTCAGCTATGATCCTGAAAGGTCCTGATTTGTGGAGTGAAGGACACAACATGTTCCGGAGACATTTCCATAATCTATTGAAGACATCTGAAACAAATGAAGAGCGTGCGGGAGGAGGTCAGATGGGACTCCACATAGCAAATACTTATTATTCAGAATTCTGGGTAATAAAATCTGAGACAGCAATCAGGTCAAGATCCAGAAATAGTAACTATTAAAGTATCGGTCCCCAGATAAAAGTCATACGCCTGATAAACCCAGCAGGAACAGCGAGATCCCATCATAAAGGCTACCACAGATATGACACCTGCAAACGCAGATCCTTCCCTGACAGATTGTTCACATTATGAGCATTTCCAGGTATTTTTGGATCTGACTGGCTGCTGTGAGCTACTGAAGTTTGTACAACCTCAACGCTCTTTGTTCTGCTTTATTATATAGCATGGCTTGTTGGTGGGTGGCGGGCTGGTCATAACGAGTGGCTGAGCCAACCCCCAACGTGGACTGATCTTTAGGGTATATACATATAAAAATGCAGCGCTGTAAAATGATCAAATCATGAAAATCAACACAATAATAGTCCTAAAAAGGTGCTCATTAATTCCCAGTGCCAATGGAAAGAATGCAAACTAACCAGAAGCGCATTTAAAACACGCATGTGTGTAAGAAATCCTGGAGATTCCCCTCCCTCCCTCTGGTCAGAAGATGGATATGTGCTGAAATGGATGACGATGATGCCCTCTAGTGGGAAAACGAAATCCTGCAGGTCAGGAAGCTCCCAGGATAGGATATTCCTCTTCAATGGAACCAGGGCTGGGATTGAAATCACTCTGTGGCTGTGAAATTGGGAGAAAGACCCCTCACAGAGAACACAGAGAGATACTCATAGTGTAGTAGATTACTTCAATTTATTTAAAAAAAACAAGTAAAACATATAATCAGGTGGCAAGTGAAAGTGACCCACTGACCCTCTTAAAATTATAGATGGCCGCCGGGCCTCCACATGGCACCGGCGTCGTCGTGTCAACGACGTCCACAGGCTCCCTCTGACGCGTTTCGTGCGCACGCACTTCTTCTGAGGTAGAGCAAGGTCTTTAGGGTAATTCACAAATCTTCCTGATGTGTGGGTGGTGGTCAGAGAGTGAACCCCCTCTCCTCCCTCCTGGCTATGTGGCTTTGCCCCCTCACTTCTAGGGGTCCCAGAGGCTGGCCTCACTTCTCTCTTAGGCCCGACAACCAGGTGACATCAGTAGAACTCTCACTCTCTTCAGAACACTGTGACTGAATATCGCACACCAAGGCTGGATAAACGTAAGTTCTTTTACTGCAGAATCTCAAACAGTGACATGGTTTTTTCGGGAGTTTCCCACCATCACAGGGGGCTTAGACAATCTCATTGATCTTTTTATGTTCTTTTATGTTCTTCGCTCTTATCCTGTGGACTGCAAAGAAGCTGCGTGTCCCAATTGTGAATTTCCAGAAGAAGCTGTGCAAAAGATATAGCAGAGAGGATGAGATTGGTTAGCAGGGAGGTGGTGGGCTTGGAGCCGAGAGCTAGTGAAGACATTGTACAAGGTGGGGGTCTTGCCTATCCGGAACTACAAAACTCCATACACTGCACTGCGCCCTCCATATTCTCCACTATATGCTGACCAAAGACTTGTCCATTACATGTGGACCTTCACATTCAATCTACTGTGCTACACACTAAGGGGCATATTTGCCTCAAGGAAAATATGGCTTTTGCCCTGGGCCGTATTTTTCAAGCGGGGGCGCCACCCCCCAGAAGAAGGCACGCTGGTTCTCCTGGGCACCAGGGCTGGGCGGCAGAGCGGAGTGAGGGGAGCCGTGGGAGCTGCCGTGAGCCAAGGGAAGGGAGCCTGTTTGTAGTGCTCACAATAAAGAATGTTAAGGAAACATGAAAAACATTATATCAGTTTATTGTTTATATTGAACCTTCATTAAAAGCTCCGTCTTCTCAAGGTAGGTACTTTTAGGTGATGGTGGGAGGTTGAACTGCACACTGCAATCTTATATCTCAACGAATGTCCTACAGTTCCTGCACCTGTGATCCCAGCGCCAACCACTGGTCCAAGCCATTGTAGGGATAATGAATGAGACAATGGTGATCCCAGGTTTATCCAGCTTTCATATGACTGCCAGCCAACCACCATTTGAGCTGCATGAACCTGATTCAAGATGATTCAGCACTTCCATTGATTTGTATGGTGTGCGAGTGCAAGGCCCGTCCACTGTGAAAATAAAGATAAAAAAACACACACAGAGGGTCCCCACGACTGCAGAGTGAGGTTCTGGCATGTTCAGGCTGACTGAAGAAAGGTGGTTGTCAGGACCAGGATCTGAATGCACGACCTCTGCTGCATCTGGCAGTAGCTCTTCTTGTTGAGCCACCTGAGATGCTGGACAGCTTCCTGTCTGATTCCCTGGATATCCGTGCCTTATATCTGGTGAACCTTGAACTTCTTGCTCCCCCCAAAACTTCTTATTTAAGCCACACCTTTTCACTTCCTTTTTGCCAGATTATTGTGCTCTCTCCAGCTGATATCTTGTTCCTTTGAGTACCTGCAGCTGTCCTTATCTCCACTACCACCTTACCGACCTTTAGCTTGGTTACTGACTATGCTGTCTTTGATCCCTACCTGCTATATCTGCTACTGGACCCCGGCTTGCTCCCCTCCTGGTGGGCGATCCTGAGGACTATGACCTGGTACTAACATGCAGCAAAACCCATCCCCACCATCAGGAGCTCTGGTGAACACCGGTTAGTGCTTAGACCCCGCACCTTGGATGAGCTCATGTCATCTGCCAGGGTGACCTGATTGTATACCTATCCTGCTGGTCAGTGGGAGCCTCTCTACTGCTAAAGCTACTAGTCTCTGACCCCTGACCGTGACGGGGGCTTTACAGCTGTCTTCAGGTTTTGGTATTCCTGCAGTAGGTTCTGGAGTTCAGTTGCTTCAAAGAGTCTTGGGAGGGACAAAGCCTCTAATCCTGTGTCCAGGTCTTACCAGGGAGACCAGCAGATGTGCACTTATAATCTAGGGCCTGATAACAGTTTGGGGCTCCACCCTTCCCAGGAGTCTGTGGGGCTGCGACGGAGCAGCCAAAAGTATGCAAGTCTTCACAGTACAGGTGAGGTCTGCGGTGGAACAGACAGGAGGACCCTGCCCAGGCAAGGGAGTGGGCCAGGTCAATAGGAAGCTAAGTGTGCCGAGAAACCTGTAAGAGGTTCAGAGGTTGTACATAAACACAGGGGGTGCTGGGAGATGTTAACTGAAGGCCTGAGTGGCGCTGTATTTTGAAGTAGTGGTCAGGGGCGGACTGACAACTCATGGGGCCCCCGGGCAATAGGGGATCATGGGGCCCCTGTGTCCTTGCCCAAACTCAAAAAAGCCTATGAAAAAGGTACCAGGGGCACCTCATGGGGCCCCCTACTGACCCCAGGCCCTCGGGCAGTGCCCGAGTTTCCAAATGGTCAGTCCGCTCCTGGTAGTGGTGGAACCCCTTGTGAGGGCAACTGATTTGTTGAAATTTTTCTTTCATCTTAGATAAAAGTGGGCCAGCAAGCCCTGAAATGGCATTTCCTGACTGTTGTGGACTCACTTACAGTTGCAAGAAAAAGTATGTGACCCCCTTGGGATTCCGTGGAGTTTTGCATGAATTGGGCATAAAATGTACTCTGAACGTCATCTAAGTCACAACAATAGAAGAACACAGTCTGCTGAACATAATACTACACAAACATTAGATGTTGCCATGGTTTAATTGCACATAACATGTAAACATTCACAGTGCAGGGAGGAAAAAGTATGTGAGGCACTAGCTTAATGACTTCTCCCAGAGCTAACTGGAGCCAGGAGTGAGCCAACCTTGACTCCAATCAGTGGGATGATATTGGATGTGTTGCTGACACCTGTTTTGGGTTTACTGGTTTCAAGAAGCACTGTCTGATGTGAACCATGCCTCGCAGAAAAGAGCTCTCAGAAGACCTACCATCAAGAATTGTTGACTTGCATGAAGCTGGAAAGGGTTACAAAAGTATCTCCTTGAGCCTTGATGTTCATGTGTCCACGGTAAGATAGACTGTCTACAAATGGAGAAAGTTTAGCACTGTTGCTACTCTCCCTAGGCGTGGTCGTCCTGTAAAAATGACTGCAAGAGCACAGCGCAGAATGCTGCATGAGGTAAAGAAGAATCCCAGAGTGTCAGCTAAAGACCTACAGAAATCTCTGGCACATGCTAACATTTTTGTTGACACATCTACAATAAGGAAAACATGAAACAAGAATGGAGTACATGGGAGGACACCACGGAGGAAGCCATTGCTGGCCAAAAAGAAGATTGCAGCACGTTTGAAGTTTACAAAAGAGCACCTGGATGTGTCCACAGCACTACTGGCAGAATATACTGTGGACAGATGACACCAAGACTGAGTTGTTTGGGAAGAACACACAACACTATGTGTGGAGAAAAAAAGGCCCAGCACACCAACATCAAAACCTCATCCCCACTGTGAAACATGGCGGAGGGAGCATCATGGTTTGGGGCTGCTTTGCTGCCTCAGGGCTGGACGGATTGTTGTCATTGATGGGAAAATGAATTTCAGAGTTTATCAAGACATTTTGCAGGAAAACGTACGACCATCTGTCCGCCAACTGAAGCTCCGCAGAGGATGGGTGATGCAACAGGACAATGATGACCCAAAGCATACAAGTCATTCAACAAAACAATGGCTGCAACAGCACAGAATACACCTTCTGGAGTGGCCCAGTCAGAGTCCTGACCTCAACCCCATTGAAATGCTGTGGCATGACCTTAAGAGAGCGATTCACACCAGACATCCCAAGAATATTGCTACACTGAAACAGTTTTGTGAAGAGGAGTGGTCCAAAATGACTCCAGATCGTTGTGCAGGTCTGATCTGCAACTACAGGAAACGTTTGGTTGAGGTAATTGCTGCCAAAGGAGGGTCAACCAGATATTAAGTCCAAAGGTTCACATACTTTTTCCTCCCTGCACTGTGAATGTTTACATGTTATGTGCAATTAAACCATGGCAACATCTAATGTTTGTGTAGTATTATGTTCAGCAGACTGTGTTCTTCTATTGTTGTGACTTAGATGACGTTCGGAGCACATTTTATGCCCAATTCATGCAAAACTCCACGTAATCCCAAGGGGTTCACATACTTTTTCTTGCAACTGTATAAGCTCTACACCGTTGAGGTAGCCTCCTTGCAATGGGTAGAGACGCGGTTCTGAGGATAACACAACCCGCGTACCCAGGCCCTACTGAAGTCTTACTCTGATTATTTTAATTAATCTCAAAGTAGTTTATACGAGGCAGAGCTGGAAGATTGCCGGTGAGATCTTGTCACGAGATTGCTGAAAGGAGGTTGGAGACCAGAGCCGCCTCGTCCACTCAAAGCTGAAACATCATTACCACAACTTGAAGGATCTTTTGTCTTTTCTTGAATTGAAACAAAAAAAGAAACATAATTTCCGTCATTTGTTTCTATAATTAAAGAGATGCCGGGAGGGATCAGTTACCTACGGAGGGGCAATACGGGAGCGCATATTAAACTAATTAGATAAAAAATTGATTGAACACGTCTAGAATCACGCTTCTATCCCTCATCATTACCGCCATTTGTTATTACTGATCTTTGGAACTAATTGGCAGTCACAGTGCAGTCGCTGGTCTATAAAACACGTTTCATATTTGACTTATCAAATAGAACTGATTGCGATTTTCTGACTTTTTCCAGGTTTAATATGTTATAATGCTCTTCAAACTTCCGAGCAGCTACTCACACTAACAACACAATATACATAAACATTTACAGACTTCCCGGTAAAGTGGCTCCGAACAGCAGCAATAAAAATTCCTAATTAGTCTTAATCGTGTCATTGAGCAGAGATGAGTTTAATAGGCCAGCTGAGACTCGTCCTCCCAACCTGCAGAAGAAATCCAGCCGGTGGCAGTATCTGGATCCAGATCTGCTCTACATCCACGGATGGGGTGCTGGGTTCTGATGGGAGATCTGAAGGTGGTGGTTGGTGTATTGCGGAATATCACTCAGCTTCTTTCTGAATTGAGCATTTGTTTGAGATTTTTGTTTTTTTTGTTCCAATAAATCATCGTTTCCATGAGGCCCGGAAGTATGCGGAGCAGGTCTAGTGAGTTGTGTGGCCCAAAGCTGAGTTTAGCGAGGACAGTCCTGTAAGCCGGGCCCTAATTCACCACCAGCAATGGTCATGCTGGCCCAGAACATCTCCCATCATGCTTCTGCAACAGGAATAGGATGGGGTATCAGCAGGGCGGTACTACCAATAGGCAAACTAGGCAGCCACCTAGGGCGCAGCCACAGCCAAGGCCACCGATAGGACAGTACAGCTGTAACATTAGTTATATTTTCCCTGGGCCCCATCAGTACACCAGAGTGGCCCAGGAGGTGAGAAGCAGACAGGGACTCTTTTTTAATTTCGGGCACAGGCAGATAAAGCCATGAGGCTGTAGCCCAGCGGTGGAAATGGATTCAACAGAGAGCTGGCCAAGGGCACAGGCAGCAATGGGAACCTGGTACACAGGCAGCAATAGGAACCTGGAACACAGGCAGCAATGGGAACTTGGTACACAGGCAGCAATGGGAACCTGGAACACAGGCAGTAATGGGAACCTGATACACAGACAGCAATGGGAACCTGGAACACAGGCAGCAATGGGAACCCGGTACACAGGCGGCAATGGGAACCCGGTACACAGGCGGCAATGGGAACCCGGTACACAGGCAGCAATGGGAACCCGGTACACAGGCAGCAATGGGAACCCGGTACACAGGCAGCAATGGGAACCCGGTACACAGGCAGCAATGGGAACCCGGTACACAGGCAGCAATGGGAACCCGGTACACAGGCAGCAATGGGAACCACACTCCGCTATTGGACAACCACGGTTCTCTGCAGAGCGATGCTTCAGGTTGCCCTTTACAAAGAGTCTGCCATGGAATGAGAGCCAGGCCAAATCCAGGGCATTCCTAGAATGAGACTTAATTTCCTCTGCCGTCACTTGCCATTGCCGAAACATTTTCAGGCACAGGGCAACATAAGTCAGGAGCTCACTATGTTGGACCCTCAGGCATTTCACTGGCCCACCATTCTCCCAGCTCCGCAGAAAAGGCCTAAACCAGGACTGAAAAATACCAACCCACCCAGGAGGTTCCTCTGCCAGCATGCTACCAAAATTATGTTTCAAAAACATCAGAGAAAATAAAACCATTGGGTTGATTATACCTAGGCCACCTATCTGCCTGGAAAGGTAGGTTACAGACCACTTAATGAGGTTCAGTCTGTTCCCCCATAACAGCTGGAAGAAACAACTGTAGATCTTGGCATAGAGAGACACTGGCAAAACACAGGCAAAGCTGACATACAGAAATACCGGGATCAGGTCAATCCTTTCCCTGTAAGAGAGTTTCCACTCCTTCCAGCTAGCAGCCTTGGCATCGGTATCTTGTAGCCTGCTTACCCAATTTGCAAGTCTGATGCCTAAAACTTTAATTTCCTGCTGGGGCTCTGGGAAGGCGTCCAGAAGGGTAAAGCCTTCGCCTTCCTCTCCCATCCAGAAAACCTCACTCTTAACCTGATTGATCTTTGAGCCAGATGCCTCAGCGTACTGTTCCATCACTGAGACCACCTCCTCCGCCTCCTGCCTCAGCGTACTGTTCCATCACCGAGACCACTTCCTCCGCCTCCTGCCTCAGCGTACTGCTCCATCACCGAGACCACCTCCTCCGCCTCCTGCCTCAGCGTTCTGTTCCATCACCGAGACCACCTCCTCCGCCTCCTGCCTCAGCATACTGTTCCATCACCAAGACCACCTCCTCCACCTCAGCATACTGTTCCATCACCGAGACCACCTCCTCCGCCTTTAGCATCCCAGAGAAAAAAACAGACACGTCATCAGCATGGGCCACGACCCTCAGAGGAGGCTCCCCAGGAATGCCCAAAGGAACTCCACACAATGGTTTAAATGCCGAATGAAGGGATCGATTGCGAACGGGTATAAAAGAGGACTCGAAGGACACCCCTGATGCACACCTGAGCCAACCCCAAAGGGCCGTCCAATCCAACCATTTGCAAGCATGAAGCTTTCAGCCCCTCTGTATAAAGTCTTTTGCCAATCGATAAAGCCCCCCTCCAGGCCATACTTGCCAAGAAGCAACCATAGGTACTCATGATTGACCCGATCAAAATCTTTAGCCTGATCCAATGCCAGCAAGGACTTTCCCCAGGCTGCAGCCCTGCACCGCTCCAGGGCCTCCCAGACAGTAACCCCCCCTGTTGCCAAACTACGGTGGCAGTGCCCTTGCAGCATAATGGGGAGTGGTTGGGGAACGGTAAAAGTGTGGTTCAGCTGCACATTTTTAATGTTCCTCAAACACAAGTTTAAATATGAACTAACAGCAAGCATCTCATTGAGTGTGTGTAAAGCTGACTGTAAGTGGAAATGATCCAGTAGCTGTGCAGCCTCCAGATTGCCTCCACACCCCTCCATGTGCCCTGCCATGCTTCCCAGGCTCTGGATTCCCATCAACGGCCCTGAGACTTGCATGGTGGTGCCACCAGGAGAAGAGAGGGAGATTAGCAAATACCTGTTCACTGATTTCCCCTTCCTGGTATTGACCTGTATGCAATGTGTAAAATGTCACCTCTGGGTCCTGGTGTCACTGTCCCCAAATGGGATTGGATGATGTTAGCTGGAGACGAAGGCATGAAGAAAAGGTTCAATATGTAGCCAATGAGGTTACATAGTTAGTCCGGTTGAAAAAAAGACACACGTCCATACAGTTCAACCAATAAAAGGGAATAAAATACACAATCCTAGATACACTATTGATCCAGAGGCAGGCAAAAAAAAACCCAGCAAAGCACAATCCAATTTGCTCCTGCAGGGGAAATATTCCTTCCTGATCCCCCGAGAGGCAATCAGATATTCCCTGGATCGACTTTACCTATGTGCTGCGCTGCACCCAACATCCCTTCCTCCCAGCTCCCCAGTCAGTCTCCACACTGAGCTAACGTTGGCAAGGAGTTGTGAAAACATTCCTGCTCGGGGTAAGAAGTTTGACGTTTTAACTTTTTTTTGTATCTGGTCTTGCTTAGGGCACAATATAGTCTAGCACCAGCACTAGGTATCAGACAGATTGCTTATGAAGGAACTCCACCATCTTGTGAAATATAGAATTGTCCTCACGATCGACGTTTTAACATTTTATTGTAACAAGAACAGAGAGTGCAGAGAGAGAACATCCGCAATACTGTAAAGTCAGCCTTGACAAGGGGGTGCCAACCAACTCTTCCTCTGCTGTAGATTCCCTGAGGTGGGCTTTCTTGCCTACCTTGTTCTGGGCCAGGCCCAGAAGGCCAAATCTCAAACCTTTTCTGCAACCTACATAATGGCTCTCTGCGGGTTACATGTTTCTGTCAACCTCTTCAACTAACTCAACCGGAGCCTTCTTATATGGGAGAGAAGACAGCCCAACCTACATTAGACACCCAGGGACCGGGCTTCCCTTAAACTGGGATACCCCAGTTTACGTCCCCACCTTTGACTAGATTATTATTATAATACAGGATTTATATAACGCCAACAGTTTGTGCAGCACTTTACAACATAGGGGCAGACAGTACAATTACAATACAATTGAATACAGGAAGAATCACAGGGCCCGGCTCGTTAGAGCTTACATGAGGGAGGCCCGATGGATACAAAGGGTAATAACTGTGGGGGGATAGGCTGATGGAGAAAATAAAGTACTGTTGTTAGGTGGGGGCAGGGTAAGCTTCTCTGAAGAGGAGGGCTTTCAGGGATCATCTAAACGTGGACAGAGTAGGAGTATAGTCGGACAGATTTGGGTAGGGAATTCCATAGCATGGGAGAGGGTGAGGAGGCGTTCTGGAGGTGAGCATGGGAGGAGGTCACAGGGGAGCTAGAGAGCAGGAGGTCTTGGCTTGGAAGGAACAAGGAGAGCAATTTATACAGTATTTTGAGACCAAGTTAGCTGGGGGGTGAGTTGTTGATGGCTTTGTAAGTTGTTGTTAGTATTTTGAATTTAATTCGCTGGGTGAATGTAAGCCAGTAGAGGGATCAGCAGAGAGAGATGAAGGACACTGAATGTAAGCCAGTGCAGGGATTGGAAGAGAGGGGTGGAGGACACTGAATGGAAGCCAGTGGAGGGATTGGAAGAGATGAGTGTAGGACACTGAATGGAGGTCAGTGGAGAGATTGGCAGAAAGGGATGGAGGACACTGAGTGGAGGCCAGTGGAGGGATTGATAGAGAGGGATGGAGGACACTGAATGGAAGTTAATGGAGAGATTGTCAGAGAGGGGTGGAGGACACTGAATGGAGACCAGTGGAGGGATTGGCAGAGAGGGATGGAAGACACCAAATGGTTGGTGTGGTGGATGAGTCTGGCAGCAGCATTCATGATGGACTGATGGGGGGAAAGCCTATGTAAAGGTAAGCCAATAAGGAGGGAGTTGCAGTAGTGAAGGTGAGAGTTGATCAGGGAGTGATTACAAGTTTTGTGGTGTCATTGGTTAGGGAAAGGCATATCTTGGAGATGTTGCAGAGGTTGAGGTGGCAAGCTTTGGACAGTGATTGGATGTGGGGTCGAATTCAGAGTCCAGGATAACACCTAGCACCCTGGCATGTGGGGACGGGTTGAACGCTGAGCCGTCGATCTTAACAGAGAAGTCAAGGGAAGGGGCACATGGGGAGGAAATATTAGGATCTTGGTTTTGGATTGATTGATTTTCAGGAAGTGGTGTGACATCCAGACTGATATGTCTGTTAGTAGATTAGTGATGCGTGAGGAAAATGATGGAGTGAGCTGAGGGATAGAGAGATAAATGTGGGTATAATCAGTGTAGAAATGGTATTGAAAGCTGACCCAGAGAGAAGAGGTGTAGATCGAGAATAGGAGAGGTCGAAGAACAGAACCTTGGGGAACCCCAATGATGGAAGGAAGAGGAGAAGAAGAAGTAGAATAATGGGTGACACTGAAGGTGCTGTGGGATAGGTAGGATGAGAACCAGTGCAGAGCGAACATTTGCCTTGGGCGGCATTTTTCAGGAGAATGGTGCCGCCCCCAAGCCAGTGGTGTCTCATCCATGGGCACAGGGTGTTCACTGAACATGGGCCTCCAACATACACTGCACCCATGGATGACACTATCAGGTACTACAGCTGTGCCAGGGGTTAAGTGACCCAGCATACAGTGTCCCCTCTGCTTGCCCCACCCCCTTCAATGCCAGCCCCATCCCCTCTCATGGCAGCCCCTCCCCCTTAGCTCAGTTGGAGTCTCTTCTCGGCAACCTGCTGTTCCCCTCCCTGGAGCGGCTGCATGGTTATTCCCATGAGTAGTTTATCCCGGTGCCAAGATGTCCTGCTCTGACCTCTGCCCTGACCTTTCCCTGAGTGCCTCAGCTGCTGTAGTACTTCTTGGAGGGGGAGAGGGGGGCCTGCTGGGTACTGTGGTGCAGGGCAGTGATTGGCAGCTGTGGGGTATCCAAACCCCAAATACTCCCCCTTCCCCTCCCCACATCTTCAACCTAAACAATAACTCCCTCCCCACCTCTCCATCAAAAACAATAACCCCCCCTTCCCACCTCTTCATTGTAAATAATAACCCCTTCCCCCACCCTAAACAATAACCTCCTCCTCACCTCTTCACCCTAAACAATAATCCCCTCCCAACCTCACCATCAAAAACAATAACCCCCCTTCCTGTTTCTCCACTGTAAATAATAACCCCCTTCCTGCATATCCACCCTAAACAATAACCCCCTCCCCACTCTAAACAATAACCCTCTCCTCTGAAGAGGTGGAGCTTTAATAGGAAGAGTTTGGTCCTAAAGAGGAAGGGATTAAGTTTACAGATGAAGGGGTGGATCTTAAATAGGAAAAAGTGGAACAAATGTACTTGGGGGGGGGGGGGGTGCACCCGATTTTAGTCTTTCCTAGGACAGTACAAAACCAAAATAAACCACTGGCTGTGTGGAGCTAAGAGGATTCCCACTCCACCTCCTTCCTGTCCATTAGGTCTGTGGGAGTGAATCCAGAGAAGGTTGCCATGGGACAGGGAAGCAGGAGAAGCAGTGTCAGATTCATGAAGCCAGGTTTCAGTAACAGTAGATTAAAGGAGTTGGTGATATAGAAGTCATGGAGGGAAGTGAGTTTGTTACAGACAGGGCAGTCATTCCAGGGGGTGCAGGACAAGAGAAGGCTGGTTTTGGGGAAAAGAGGAATGGAGACTATATTGTGTGAATACGATTGAAAAATGGACTGAATCAGCTCCAGCTCTACAGATGGTACATTCATCTGTGTCAGGGATACGTGAGCCGGGTTATAAGTGTACAGGTAATGGATATCCCTAGCTGTATAAGCCATGACTAGTGCAGGTTCCAGAATGATGATTTCTCCTTAGTGTTGCCTAAAAATGTTTTGGGACCAGCAGTGATCAGGAGAACAGCTAAGGTTTGGTACTTTTTGGATTGTCCCATTAACTTATGTTGGAATAAATTTGCATCTGGATCTCTTAGCAGCTAAAGCTAAATAGACTGGGGATCCTCTGGGGTGTAAAAGGTGCCTGCTGGGGAATCATTTACATCAGCATCAATACTTAAAGATAGAAGTACCCGAGAGATGACCCTACGGGGTCCAGTGCCATTCCTCCACTTTCCTCGATACTGGTGACTAGTCCTTGCCCTCTGCCGGCCATTTTACTTCCACATTTCATGTTCCCTTTAACATCATTGATTTCTAAGTTATCACTTTCCCCAGAGCCAGTGGAGGTCCCTAGGAAGTGGAAATCTTGGGGCCCCTTTGCAGGTTTCTGGAGGTTTCTCGTGTGTGCCCCCTAGTGGGATTTAATTAAACTAAGTATTGTACTTAATGTACTCCTGGACATTACATCATCACTACTGGACATTACATCATCATTACTGGACATTACATCATCACTACTGGACATTACATCATCACTACTGGACAATACATCATCACTACTGAACATTACATCATCACTACTGGACAATACATCATCACTACTGGACATTATATCATCACTACTGGACAATACATCATCACTACTGAACATTATATCATCACTACTGGACAATACATCATCACTACTGTACATTACATCATCACTACTGGACAATACATCATCACTACTGAACATTATATCATCACTACTGGACAATACATCATCACTACTGGACAATACATCATCACTACTGGACATTACATCATCATTATTGGACATTACATCATCACTACTGGACAATACATCATCACTACTGGACATTACATCATCACTACTGGACAATACATCATCACTACTGAACATTATATCATCACTACTGTACAATACATAATCACTACTGAACATTATTGAACATTATATCATCACTACTGTACAATACATAATCACTACTGAACATTATTGAACATTATATCATCACTACTGTACAATACATAATCACTACTGAACATTACTGAACATTACATCATCACTACTGAACATTACATCATCACTACTGGACATTGCATCATCCCTACTGGACATTACATCATCACTACTGGACATTACTGGACATTACATCATCACTTCTGGACAATACATCATCACTACTGAACATTACATCATCATTACTGGACATTACTGGACAATACATCATCACTACTGAACATTACATCATCACTACTGAACATTACATCATCATTACTGGACAATACATCATCACTACTGAACATTACATCATCATTACTGGACAATACATCATCACTACTGAACATTACATCATCACTACTGGACATTACTGAACATTACATCATCCCTACTGGACAATACATCATCACTACTGGACATTACTGGACATTACATCATCACTACTGGACATTACATCATCACTACCGGACATTACTGAACATTACATCATCACTACTGGACATTACATCATCACTACTGGACAATACATCATCACTACTGGACATTACTGAATATTACATCATCACTTCTGGACATTACATCATCACTACTGGACAATACATAATCACTACTGAACATTATTGAACATTACATCATCACTTCTGGACATTACATCATCACTACTGGACATTACATCATCACTACTGGACATTACATCATCACTACTGGACATTACTGAACATTACATCATCACTACTGGACAATACATCATCACAACTGGACATTACTGGACATTACATCATCACTACTGGACATTACATCATCACTACTGGACATTACATCATCACTACTGGACATTACATGGACAGAGGTTTTACAGCTGAAAGAAGATGAGAGACAAACTGTGATGTGACCCTGATGTCTCTGGATTATGGACTTTATGTCATTGTTGGGTACATTCCATCATACAGGATTTCCTCTATAGAGTCTAATGGAAAGTTATCCTTTCTTCGAGTTGATTAATTTTTTTTCTCTTTTGTAAATGTAATGCCCTCCTGGTTTGGCTAGATAGGCTTTGTCGTTGTTGTTTTTTTTTTTTTTGGATAGAGGCTGAGCAGCAGCCTGGGATGAGTCAGCCTGGGAGTGAGGCAGGAGTTCACCTCAGGACAGGCTGAGAAGCTCTACAGGTTGGGACCTCTGGAGCCCTCCCACCCTTCCAGAAACTGAAGAACTTTCTGGAAGAGGGTGGAGGAGGGGAGGAGGCCAAGATATGCATGTTTGAGGGACATTGGCCAACCCCCTAGTGAGAGGCTGGGCATGGTGTCCAGGGCAACCCTCAAATATGACAGAGCCTGGGGAGCAAGGGGAGACAGGTGGAAGATGGACTGAGAGGAAGGCTGGAGTGAGGAGCCTGGGAGGGGGCCCCAGGGAGGGGAGCCTACCTACAGGCTGGATGCTGGACAGGAGAATCTCTACTTCCTCTCCGTCTTCTAGGGAGGACAGCCTGTTAGTCGGGAAGGAGACAGCCCCGCAAAAAGCCTGAAAGTAGCTAGGAACCCACCACACTGACAGGACAGGACAATGTGAGTACTTCCACCCCCCCAGATAAGGGGAAGGCGGTGTCAGGAATGGACTTGCCAATAATGGTGGGACTCACCTGCCTTGTGGGCTGCAGTACCAGGGCTGGCCAGCGGGTGCTCTCAGCAATCAGAGACTCAACCCTGCAGTCAGCCAAACACCTGAAGCTGATTACGGAGGTGTATTTAAGGGATGGCCAGACCTGCAGTCTGTGCCTTGGTGTGTGTTTTTCTATGGGCCCCTGTATCTTGTTACCTGCATTCCTGTTCCAGTTCCTGTTCCTGCCTGACTGACTTGTTGCCGACCCTGCTTGATCCTGACCTCTGCTGACTTCTCCTGTTTGATCCCTGGCTTGTGACCCCGACCATTCTCTGCCTGACCCCCTGTACCTACCTGCCGTTAGTTGCTGTACCCGGCTTGTAACCTGACTACTCTCTGCCTGCTCCTCCTGTTCCTACCTGCCCAATTGTTATTGACCCGGCCTGCCTGACTACGCTTGCATTGTATGTATTGTTATCTGTGGGTGGTTTGGTTTGGTTCGTTTGCACTTTGTTTAGGTTTAGTTTTGCACTGCGTTTTGTATTGTTAGTGTTAATAAATGATATTGTTTATAACATATCTGAAGCCTGCGTTTCCCTGCGTCAGTTCACATACCTCTGGTCATACCCGGAGCCCTGACAGGCGGTCAGGTGTAATACCCAACTAGTCTTCATCTGGGACTGCTAAATTGCAAACTTCTAGGACCCCTTGCTCAGGGATACCCTCAGAACAGATGATTGAAGAGGAGGATTCATCCAGTGGTCTGAGGAGGTACACCAAAAAAAAGGGACAACTGCGCTTCTTAAAGGGACAGAGCTAATTTTTTTTTGCTAGTTCACATTTTTGTACATAGTTGCTAAAAAGTTTTTCCTCACGTTCTACAGTTCCTTGGGCATCCCATGCACCCCTAGACCCCATCCAAGTAGTTAACCCCTTAATAAAAACAACTAAAAACCAGCCTCAAGGACTGTTTATGGACTCTGAAGGTACAAGTGTAGAGAAATGCGCGTTGCCTGGCCGTTCAGAGCATAGGGGACCCAAACCAAATCCAGTGGCCCTTACGAGGGTAGTGCTATATAAACAATTTAAGAAAGCTTCATTGTCATTTTCTTTCAATATCATTTTGATTTGTTGTCGCGGGGCCCTAAAACGGCATAGGGCCCATAGGTAGGTGCCTAATCTGCCTGTTTTGTACTCCATCACTGACTTTCCCAAACCTAAGAAAGCTGCAATCTCAGGTGCAGTCACAGTCAGCCGTGTACTTTGAGGGTTAACGAGAGATTTTTACGTGATTTCTAATAGCGAGGGCGCAGATTGTGTTCTCTGATTCCTGGAGAAGATTACCGCTGACGCTTCACGTGTCAATCTCATTGCTATCAGCACTTATGAGTTAAAAGCTGTTTTTAGCGAGTGCTCAATCTTTAATTAAGCAGGCTATTATAAGCGCATTTTAATTAAGGGCATATTCATTTCCCCCTCATTAATCTAAGCGCTGCCTTTTGGATGGGAAGTAGCAGCGGTGTACAGAGGAGCGCAGAGACGGATCCCGCCATTCATGGCAGAGGAATGGAGTGTGGATGGACTGCCTGGAGTCCGGGAGGACGGATGATGAATGGAGCTCGGCATTGTTCTGGATGATCGTACACAATTAGAAGAGTGTGTGAATTCAATGCGTCACCCTCAAAGGCCAATAGAATAATGAGGAGGACTGCGCTGGTTTGGAAGCTCTACGGATTTAACCCATTCATATTGCTCTGTTTTGTTTCCATTCTCACCAGGCCCAGACCGGGACAAAAAGAAAAGGCCCGGGCATTTCAGGCAGAGCAGTCAAGGGACCGGGGGGTGGGGGGTTGTATTCACGGAGTTGGTCCTCCACTTTGTAATGTAAAGGGGCACTGTGATATGAAAGGGAACTGCACTGTAAAGGGGCACTGTATTGATTACAGTGACGATTTACAGTGCAGTCCCCCTTACATTACAGTGCCTCTACCAATCACAGCCCCTCATCACAGTACCCCTTGCAGTTATGCCCCCCATTTCTCTCTAATCTGAGTACCCCATTTTATTCTCTGCCTCCCCTGCATAGTCCTATCTTCAGCAAAGAGACATCCCCATATATTTGGCAAAGAGACAGCCCCATCCAGCAAAGAGAAATCTCCATCCAGCAAAGAGATATCCCCATCCAGCAAAGAGACAGCGCAATCCAGCAAAGAAACATCCCCATATAGCTAAGAGACATACCTATATAGCAAAAAGACAGTCCAATCCAGCAAAGAGACATCCCCATATAACAAGGAGACATCCTATTCCAGCAAAGAGACAGCCGAATCCACCAAAAAGACAGTCCAATCTATCAAAGTGACAGCCCAATCCACCAAAGAGACAGTCTCATATAACAAAGAGCTGGCCCAAACCAGCAAAGAGACATCCCTATAAAGCAAAGAGACAGCCCAATCCTACAAAGAGACAGCCCAATCTAGCAAAGAGACATCCCCATTCAGCAAAGAGACATCCCCATATAGCAAAGAGATGGCCTAATCCAGTAAAGAGATATCCCCATCCAGCAAAGAGACAGCGCAATCCAGCAAAGAAACATCCCCATATAGCTAAGAGACATACCTATATAGCAAAAAGACAGTCCAATCCAGCAAAGAGACATCCCCATATAACAAGGAGACATCCTATTCCAGCAAAGAGACAGCCGAATCCACCAAAAAGACAGTCCAATCTATCAAAGTGACAGCCCAATCCACCAAAGATAAAGTCTCATATAACAAAGAGCTGGCCCAAACCAGCAAAGAGACATCCCTATAAAGCAAAGAGACAGCCCAATCCTACAAAGAGACAACCCAATCCAGCAAAGAGACATCCCCATTCAGCAAAGAGACATCCCCATATAGCAAAGAGATGGCCTAATCCAGTAAATAGACAGCGCAATCCATCAAAGAGATAGTCCCATATAGCAAAGAGATGGCCCAATCCAACAAAGAGACATCCCTGTATAGCAAAGAGACAGCCCAATCCTACAAAGAGACAGCCCAATCCAGCAAAGAGACATCCCCATTCAGCAAAGAGACATCCCCATATAGCAAAGAGATGGCCTAATCCAGTAAATAGACAGTGCAATCCATCAAAGAGATAGTCCCATATAGCAAGGAGATGGCCCAATCCAGCAAAGAGACATCCCTGTATAGCAAATAGATGTCCCAATCCAGCAAAGAGACAGCTCCATATAGCAAGGAGACAGCCCAATCCATCAAATAGACAGCCCAATCCAACCCACCAACCCACACACACACACACACACACACACCGCCAATACAGAATCGGATGTTTGGCTGTAACACACACAGGATCAGTGCAGGGTTCGATGTGTTCACCTTCCTCCCCTGTGCAGCTGTCAAGGTGTGCTGGCTAGTGTTAGGAGAGAGCCTGCTGTTGTTCCTTCAGTGCAGTGTATTTCCAGTGGCCGGCCTGGCTGGAGCTCTTCTGCACCTCCTAGTTTGCAGTCAGGCAAATACCGTTCTCCTGGCAACCGCCAAAACCCAGACACGTCCATCGGATTGCCAGACAGAGAAGCGTGCTTGGTCCCTCCAGAGAACACGTCTCCTCTGCTGTAGAGTCCAGTGGCGGCGTGCTTTACACCACGGCATCGGACGCTTTGCATTGCACTTGGTGATGGAAGGCTTGGATGCAGCTGCTCGGCCATGGAAACCCATTCCATGAAGCTCTCTACGCTCTGTTGTTGGGCTCATCTGAAGGCCACACCAAGTTTGGAGGTCTTTAGCTATTGACTCTGCAGACAGTTGGGGACTTCTGCGCACTGTGCGCTTCAGCATGCGCTGACCCCCCCCTGTCATGTGACGTGGCCTACCACTTGGTGGCTGAGTGGCTGTTGTTCCCAGTTGCTTCCACTTTGTTATAATCCCACTAACAGTTGAGCGTGGAATATTTAGTAGCCAGGAAATGTCACGGATGGACTTATTGCCCAGGTGGCCACCTATCACAGGACCACGCTTGGAGTCACTGAGCTCCTGAGAGCGACCCATTCTTTCACCAATGTTTGTAGAAGCAGTCTGCATGCCTAGGGGCTTGATTGTATACCCCTGTGTCCATGGAGGGGATTGGAACACCTGAATCACATGATATGGAGGGGATTGGAACACCTGAATCACATGATATGGAGGGAATTGGAATATCTGAATCACATGATATGGAGGGGATTGGAACACCTGAATCACATTTTATGGAGGGGATGGGAGCACCTGAATCACATGATATGGAGAGGATTGGAACACCTGAATCACATGATATGGAGGGGATTGGAACACCTGAATCACATGATTGGGAGGGGATTGGAACACCTGAATCACATGATATGGAGGGGATTGGAACACCTGAATCACATGATTTGAAGGGTGGGCCCAATACTTTTGACCAGGGGTGGAGTGACTACTCATGGGGCCCCCGGGCAATAGGGGATCATGGGGCCCCTGTGTCCTTGCCCAAACTCAAAAAAGCCTATGAAAAAGGTACCAGGGGCATCTCATGGGGCCCCCTACTGACCCCGGGCCCTTCGAGAAGAGCCCGGGGTCAGTAGGGGGCACTTCCAAATGGTCAGTCCGCCCCTGATTCTGGCAATATAGTGATTTGGTGATCCTCTTGTAGTATAGCCTCGATCTTAGCAGGAACCATCGATGCATCACTCTCTTTTAGTCTCATCCAGGCTAAGTACGGGGGAATTCCACGCTTTCACAATTCTGGCCACCGGTGGTTCATACACTATCACAACAGATTATATTTTACAGCACGTCAGATAAATATTTCACAGTTTGCCGTCGTCGCCCCCACCCTCCAGCGTATTACTCATTTTTATCTCTTATGCAAAGTGTATTTCTCAAGCCCTTGCATGTTGATAGAGTCAAGGGAGCCCAACAACAGATAAATGATACATTTTGTGGGTTCAAATCCTCAATTCTTCAGGTTGTGGGAAACAATAAGAACAATCCCAGCGACATCCTCCCCGAACGAAAGAAAAATAGTATCGTGCACCACTCTGCCAAACCATACTGGGATTCCCACAATAAATGAATCCCCCCACAAAGGAGGAAGAGTCCGGCTGCTCGGTCTGATGGAGGGACACACTGGTACCATCATTGGACATTACGTTGCTATTGCTGTGCTGAGAACTATGCGGTCCCTGTATTATAATCCAGGCTCTTTCTTTTATTTGGGGATTCAATTAATATTTTGGCTTCATGAAGATTCATAAGACTTTAGAACTACACTTCAATCAAAATCAAGACTCAAGAATACAAGGAAAAAACGAATTCTCCTGCGCTCTGGGACTCAGACAGGTGGCGAACAGATGGAGCCAGGCCTGGAGGGATCGTCCACCAATGCATAAAGGGCTGTGCGGCTCCAAAACAAGGCTGGGGAAGCCCAATCAACACTGCAGCTCTGAGGAAGAAGGGACCCCCTTCGAAACGCGTCAGCTGTACTGAACACCCACTCCCCTGCTGGGACTCATGTTATCTTCAAGTCCCTGTGAGGACTTACATGCCTGATTTTATTCGCTGTTTGTGAGTATATTTTTTACAATTAATAAATTTTGGTTACTGAGGTAATGCGCAAGGTTGGTGCGCTTCTCGTTTTTATTTTATTTCATTCTGCAGTCAAGAATACAAGGAGCATGACCTACCTGCCTGGCATTGCTATAATGCATCGGTCCACCCCAATCTTCCCACCAGCAATCTGGTGATCCTGGAACACGCCTCCTTCTGATGCCGGGACACACACTGCAGACTTTCTGCTATGTCTCACACAAAGAGAACCTGATATCAAATGACCGGTACTAGGGGGTTGATGTACTAAGACTGGACAAATCTAGTGCAGCTCTGCATAGAAACCAATCAGCTTCCAGGTTTTTTTGTCAAATCTTGAACAAGCTGAAGTTAGAAGCTGATTGGCTCCCATGTACAACTGCACCAGATTTTGCAGTCTCCAGTTTTAGTAAATCAATCTCTAGAAGTCTGGATGTGATTGGTGATACAAAGGGAAAATGATAAAGAACAGGCTCAAGCAGATAATCTGCTACTGACCCTGTAAGATGGTCTGTGAAAACCTGACAGCGTTGCAGAACCTGTACAAACTTTCTGATTGGTTACCTTTCACCTGTTTCCTGGAATTGCTCTTTAACCCCCTTAGCGGTTTTCCCGAGTGTAGCTCGGGGTAAAATTTCAATACCAAGAGCGGTAACCCCGAGCTACACTCGGGCTTACCATGCGGCGTTGCTCAGGGGGTCCCTGCAGCACTTACCTTGTCCTTCGCTCCCGCAATGTGTCCCCTGCAGCGTCCCCGGCCATCTCCTCCGGCCGATGCCGGCATCCGGCTTCCGTGTTCCGGTCCCTGTGACATCGGGACATATGGGGGCCGGAACCGGCGGGAAATTTGAAATTTTAAAAAAATGTCATTTTTGCTGTCATTGCTGTTTCAATGCATTTCACATATATTTTGTCCCCACTGCTTTGTCCGGCGCCCTGCCTGCATTTTGACTGTTTTTTCTGCCTGGAAACTTAGAAAAGTCCATGGCGTCCAAAAAGCGTCCCTTTAGGTCAGACGCGGTTTTAGACCGGCTAGAGAACAGCGATAGTAAATCAGAACCACTTGCAGAATTGAGTGATAATGATTGGTGGGGGAAATTCCTCATCAGACACTGAAAACGATTTTGCGACTGAGCTCAGCGATGGGCCAACTTGGCGCTCTATTTCACATTTCAGTGTTTTTGGTTTGATTATATTATTGAATTACATTTATTATTATTATATTATTATTTTTTATGATTATTTATTAAATTATAATTTATGATTTCGTGTTTCAAGTTTTATCCTCCCCGGGATGGTTACTAGACTCTTGTCCGGACAGATTTCAGGGAGTTATTCCTAAAAATTACAGCCTACAATAAAAAACTACATATTTCCATGCAAAAAAATGGTACCGCTTTCAGCACAAAAAATCGGAAAGAATCATACCGCCGAGGAGGTTAATCATCTGTAGTGCCCACCCCCGAGGGGGCCTCTATAGATTACCTCAGGTCTCCCTTCTAAAAGTACAGAGACTGCCAGACCCAAGCAAAGATCCATGCACACCGACAAATGTAGGCTCAGTACTCTAGAGGATGTCTTTTTGTGAATTTATAGCAAAGAAACATGAATAGGAGAGGGCAGACGGTGCAGGATACTCCATAATAGAAGAAATTAGCAGGAGAACAAACTTTAGACAGAATCCTCTGGTAACAGTCTTTGCTAGGGGTAGGAAGGAATGGCCAGCTAATCTGGAACTCTATGTGAGCAGTCCCAGGCCTTACAGCAACCTCGGGCACATACATCCCCAGCACATGCCCACCTGGGATTCATAATCCAAGTCTATCAAAGTCCAAGGACAGCTGTCTACCACCCATGCAATGCTCTCCAGTGAGGAAGAAAAAAAGGGTCCTTCTCCAGACCAGTGTCCACAGGTAATATCCTCCAGGAAATGTCTCTCAATCAGATCTCCTTCAGGCCCTGAGCCAACCACATACTAAGGCCCAAACAGCAACTCCACTACACAGGCTGCCCCCCAGGATCAGTAGCCCCGAGAGAAGAACACACTGAACAGGCCTTCCAAGTCTAACAATGTCCAAGGACAGCTGTCTACCACCCATGCAATGCTCTCCAGTGAGGAAGAAAAAAAGGGTCCTTCTACAGACCAGTGTCCACAGGTAATATCCTCCAAGAAATGTCTCTCAATCAGATCTCCTTCAGGCCCTCAGCCAAGCACATGCTAAGGCCCAAACAGCAACTCGACTACACAGGCTGCCCCCCAGGATCAGCAGCCCCATGAGAAGAACACACTGAACAGGCCTCCCAAGTCTAACAAAGTCCAAGAAAAGCTGTCTACCACCCATGCAATGCTCTCCAGTGAGGAAGAAAAAAAGGGTCCTTCTACAGACCAGTGTCCACAGGTAATATCCTCCAAGAAATGTCTCTCAATCAGATCTCCTTCAGGCCCTCAGCCAAGCACATGCTAAGGCCCAAACAGCAACTCCACTACACAGGCTGCCCCCCAGGATCAGTAGCCCCATGAGAAGAACACACTGAACAGGCCTCCCAAGTCTATCAAAGTCCAAGGACAGCTGTCTACCACCCATGCAATGCTCTCCAGTGAGGAAGAAAAAAAGGGTCCTTCTTCAGACCAGTGTCCACAGGTAATATCCTCCAGGAAATGTCTCTCAATCAGATCTCCTTCAGGCCCTCAGCCAACCACATACTAAGGCCCAAACAGCAACTCCACTACACAGGCTGCCCCCCAGGATCAGCAGCCCCATGAGAAGAACACACTGAACAGGCCTCCCAAGTCTAACAAAGTCCAAGAACAGCACTACAGAGGCAACCTCCCAGGAGAAGAACATGCTGAACAGGCCTCCCAAACATTCATCATCTCCCCAACCACCTCCAGGGTGCCCCTACCCAAGGCTGAGAGAAGATAATTATTCATAACTTCAGTGGCTGACCCTCCTACGCTTTTTCCAGAGACAGGCAAGAGTAATCAACCACTAAGCTTATGGAAACCTGACAGACCAAAGATCAGATCGCCGCTCCACTGAGTACAGCAGTGCCAAAAACTAAAATGAGGGCAGGGGGCGCTACACCTCTAACAGTGCCTTACATTTATGGGGGTCTGTTCTAGCGATATCTCTTCAGTAGTTCCCTAGTCCTGCTGTGGCCATTGCAAGGGAATTCCATTCTCCCTGTTGGATTATTCATTTATTGAGATGAGCAGGGAACAGGGAACACGGAGCACCCCGAGGTGGGAGGTTGAAGCAGAATTAATCGCCACATATCAATCATTTTAAAAATGGCACCCGGGAGCTTTATTCTAGAATGTACTAGTATGCACCTCCCAGTGATCCTCTCCAGCGCTGTGGTGTCAGTGCTCTCAGCTGTCAGGGGGGCTTCCATCTTCCTTCTGGGCTTGGATTCTTCAGCCTTTTGATTGGTCGGGCCACAATGATGTCACTCCCGCACATGTGTACAAGACTCATATCATCACAGCACAGAGCATGTGTGGCTCAGTGTACATAAACGCAGCCAGTCAGGGAGAAGCAGTTAGGGTCTCTTCTGTCATAAAAATCCTACCTGTCCGCTTTTTGTTTTTTATTAGTTTAACTTCACCATAAAGAATCTGGAACTATAGCAAGAAGACCTCACCACTGGTGTCCTCCATGGACATAGAACCTGTTTCACTTGGCCTTTGTTCACTTTAGGCAAATCTATGCGAATGCAAAACTTGCTCGAAGCAGGGCAACTGCAAGTCAGAAAGAGGGAAACTGCAAGTCAGAAGCAGGTCAACTGAAAGTCAGAAGGAGGTCAACTGCAAGTCAGAAAGAGGGAAACTGCAAGTCAGAAGCAGGTCAACTGAAAGTCAGAAGGGGGCCAACTGCAAGTCTGAAAGAGGGAAACTGCAAGTCAGAAGCAGGTCAACTGAAAGTCAGAAGGGGGCCAACTGCAAGTCTGAAAGAGGGAAACTGCAAGTCAGAAGCAGGTCAACTGCAAGTCAGAAGGGGGCCAACTGCAAGTCTGAAGGGAGTCAACTGCAAGTCAGAAGCAGGTCAACTGCAAGTCAGAAGCAGGTCAACTGCAAGTCTGAAGGGGGTCAACTGCAAATCAGAAAGAGGGAAACTGCAAGTCAGAAGGGGGCCAACTGCAAGTCAGAAAGAGGGCAACTGCAAGTCAGAAGCAGGTCAACTGCAAGTCAGAAGGGGGCCAACTGCAATTCTGAAGGGGGTCAACTGCAAGTCAGAAGGGGGCCAACTGCAAGTCTGAAGGGAGTCAACTGCAAGTCAGAAGCAGGTCAACTGCAAGTCAGAAGCAGGTCAACTGCAAGTCAGAAGGGGGCCAACTGCAAGTCTGAAGGGGGTCAACTGCAAATCAGAAAGAGGGAAACTGCAAGTCAGAAGCAGGTCAACTGCAAGTCAGAAGGGGGCCAACTGCAATTCTGAAGGGGGCCAACTGCAAGTCAGAAGCAAGTTAGAAGGGGGCCAACTGCAAGTCAGAAAGAGGGCAACTGCAAGTCAGAAGCAAGTTAGAAGGGGGCCAACTGCAAGTCAGAAGGGGGCCAACTGCAAGTCAGAAGCAAGTCAACTGCAAGTCAGAACAACCCATTGCAGCATCGCTGTAAACTTGCTGAATCATGTAAAACATCTCTGTGGCAGATTTGTCCAGTTTCAGGTAGAATTTCACGTTGGCTCTTTGTTCTAACTTGCTGTTCATGATGAAATAGCAGACGTGGTAACACACAAGGTCAGAATATCACCAGTGGCATAGCACCCGATGTACACAGGATGATGTCTTTTGGCACACTGGCTTATGAAGGTCCGTGCTCCCTGTGACTGTGCATGAAGCCTTGTGCTGCCATCTGCTGGCCTATTACAAACAAGTCTCCAAACTTTTTGATACCACCTCATATGACCATTGAGGGGAAGCACCTGTGATGGTGCTGAGGAGAGATCCCTCACGCCTTGATGAGCGTCCTACATCCATATGCACTTGTTTTGTTTGTTTTTTTACATTGCCGGCCATTATTTGTTGTGTTACAAAACTTTTTGCTGCCACCTCGTACCTTTCAGGGGTTCTGACCCTTCCTCAGTCTAGTAATTAAATACCTTCTATGGCCTTTGCTGCAAACAACAGACGTCTCCTAGACGGCAGTGAAACCCCTGAGGAGGTCCTACCTCTTCTCCATCCTATTCTACAAAATGTAAGCGATTCTCCTGTATTTTTTTTTTCTCGAATGACCAGATTTGCTGAACTCTCCTGTCCCCAGTCAATAGAACCTTGTAACGTGTTTGTTTAATTGATTGCGGTGCCGCGTCAACCACCAGAGCACAAACCTCAAATATTTGCTGCCTGATTCCTCTGGCTCTCCAGCCGCCGGTACGCCCCCCCCCCCCCCCCTCCCTTCCTTCCGCTGTTTACCTATTAGGAGCTGATGGAGAGGAAGGAATCCGATAAATTAATTAGGGTTTGGTTTAGATTACATTTTTTTTCAATTATCTGGTTGGTGGAAGGTTTGGCTCCGGTGGGATGGAGGGATTAGAGACATGGAAAGCCTTGGCTGACCCCCCCCGCGCTATTAGGAGATTCCAGAAAAGGAACGGATTTAATAATCTTGCTTATCTCCAGACGTAACATCACAAGACTTTCTCGCTTGCCTTTCAAGTAGAGCGCCGATATTTTATACCGCGGTAAATAAAACAAGATAGCGGCAGCCGAGCGGAGAAAATGTTTCTGTTCACACAGAGAAATGAGAACTTAACTCTTTAGTTGGAGGTCCCGGGAAGTGAAGAGAGAGAAGAATCGAATATTCAGAGGAACATGTTATTCATAACTACAAAGAATCGGGAAAATATTTGTTTACATCGTTATGGATTTGTTCACACGTGTGCTTGTAGAGCTCCCATAAATGCATGGGGCCCCGTCATATCGTGTCACTACAGAGCCCCCCCATCCCCCTCCTAGCGCTCATTTGTAAACCACAGGATGGCCAACGTTCCAATATTGCTGCTTTACAGAGCGAAGCTTCGAAAATAAAGAAGCAGAGACCCCGTGGGACTCCTGAGGAGCCATCATATGTATAAAGTCTACATTATTATGTATTCCAATCTCTACACCGGAGGAATGAGGGGCGGCAGGGGGTAGGTAAGTACAAGGCTCACCAGGAATTGCCAAACATCGTTCCACAGCCAACGTAACCCCTTCCCGCCCCCGCCGTCCCTTTACACAGTTCTGAACACTCTGTGATGACATGATTGAAGGCCAGTCTGGCAGCTACTGATCTGTAGTTCGGAAAAAGAGCTGTCTTGGCAGCATCGGTCTTTGTGCTGGGAGTGTGTAGTGCGCACATAAACATCGCACGTAAACATCGCACGTAAACATCGCACGTAAACATCGCACGTAAACATCGCACGTAAACATCGCACGTAAACATCGCACGTAAACATCGCACGTAAACATCACACGTAAACATCGCACATAAACATCGCACATAAACATCGCACATAAACATCACACGTAAACATCACACGTAAACATCGCACGTAAACATCGCACGTAAACATCGCACGTAAACATCGCACGTAAACATCGCACATAAACATCACACGTAAACATCGCACATAAACATCGCACGTAAACATCACACGTAAACATCGCACATAAACATTGCACGTAAACATCGCACATAAACATTGCACATAAACATCGCATGTAAACATCATACATAAACATCGCACATAAACATCGCATGTAAACATCATACATAAACATTGCACATATACATCGAACATAAACATTGCACATAAACATCGCACGTAAACATCGTACGTAAACACCGCACATAAACATTGCACATAAACATCGCATGTAAACATCGCATGTAAACATCGCATGTAAACATCATACATAAACATTGCACATAAACATCGCACATATACATCGCACATAAACATCGCACGTAAACATCGCACGTAAACATCGCACGTAAACATCGCATGTAAACATTGCATGTAAACATCATACATAAACATGACACATAAACATCGCACATAAACATCGCATGTAAACATTATACATAAACATTGCACATAAACATCGCATGTAAAACATCATACATAAACACCGCACATAAACATCGCATGTAAACATCGCATGTAAACATCGCACATAAACATTGCACATAAACATCGCATGTAAACATCGCATGTAAACATCATACATAAACATGACACATAAACATCACATGTAAACATAATACATAAACATCACACATAAACATCGCATGTAAACATCATACATGAACATTGCACATAAACATCGCACATAAACATCGCATGTAAACATCATACATAAACATCGCACATAAACATCGCATGTAAACATCATACATAAACATTGCACATAAACATCGCACATATACATCGCACATAAACATTGCACATAAACATCGCACGTAAACATTGCATGTAAACATCGCACGTAAACATTGCACGTAAACATTGCATGTAAACATCGCACGTAAACATTGCAAGTAAACATCGCACGTAAACATTGCACATAAACATCGCACATAAACATTGCACATAAACAGCGCATTTAAACATCATACATAAACATTGCACATAAACATCGCACATATACATCGAACATAAACATTGCACATAAACATCGCACGTAAACATCGCACGTAAACATAGCACGTAAACATTGCACGTAAACATTGCACGTAAACATTGCACCTAAACATCGCACGTAAACACCGCACATAAACATTGCACGTAAACATCACATGTAAACATCGCATGTAAACATCATACATAAACATTGCACATAAACATCGCACATATACATAGCACGTAAACACCGCACATAAACATTGCACGTAAACATCACATGTAAACATCGCATGTAAACATCATACATAAACATTGCACATAAACATCGCACATATACATCGCACATAAACATCGCACGTAAACATCGCACGTAAACATCGCATGTAAACATCATACATAAACATCGCACATAAACATCGCATGTAAACATCGCATGTAAACATCATAAATGAACATCGCACATAAACACCGCACATAAACATCGCATGTAAACATCACATGTAAACATCATAAATAAACATCGCACATAAACACCGCACATAAACATCGCATGTAAACATCACATGTAAACATTGCATGTAAACATCGAATGTAAACATCGCACGTAAACATCATACATAAACATCACACATAAACATCGCACATAAACATCGCATGTAAACATCATACATAAACATCGCACATATACATCGCACGTAAACATCGCACATAAACATTGCACATAAACATCGCATGTAAACATTGCATGTAAACATCGCATGTAAACATCATACATAAACATGACACATAAACATCGCACATAAACATCGCATGTAAACATTATACATAAACATTGCATATAAACATCGCATGTAAACATCATACATAAACATCGCATGTCAACATCGCATGTAAACATCATACATAAACATCGCACATAAACATCGCACGTAAACATCGAACGTCCAATGGCACAAATGTATGGTGTGTAGGATTGTGCTACAATAACCACCCAACTGTAAGTCCTGTGAATGGATACTTACAGTTGTGTTGAAAATACTAGCCGTCAGACATCACTAACCGGATCAATCACTGTTTTTGGTGGAAATGATATTTCTACATGGCAAATAATTTCCTAGCAGGTGTAGTAGAGTCATAGAAATCCAACAGACCCGACAGTCATGACATGCATGCTGCTGATTCTGTGTCATTGAATCACTCATTGAAAGGGGCGTGTTCAAAATAATAGCCGTGTGGAGTTCTATTAGTGAGGTCATTCATTCTTTGATAAACAGGTGGCAATTATTGCCCTTATTTAAGGAAGGAAGGCAGCAAATGTTGGACATGCTGGTTACAGTGCATTTCTCTCTGAAATTCTGAGGAAAATGGGTCGTTCCAGACATTGTTCAGAAGAACAGCGCACCTTGATTAAAAAGTTGATTGGAGAGGGGAAAACATATAAAGAAGTGCAGAAAATGATCGGCTGCTCAGCTAAAATGATGGCAAATGCTTTAAAATGGCAACCAAAACCTGAAAGACACGGAAGAAAGTGAAAAACTACCATTGGAATGGATAGAAGAATAGCCAACATGGGGCGGACTCAGCCAACAATCAGCTCCAGGAAGATGAAAGAAGGTGTGACGTTCCCTGTGAGGACTCCGCCAACAATCAGCTCCAGGAAGATGAAAGAAGGTGTGACGTTCCCTGTGAGGACTCCGCCAACAATCAGCTCCAGGAAGATGAAAGAAGGTGTGACGTTCCCTGTGAGGACTCAGCCAACAATCAGCTCCAGGAAGATGAAAGAAGGTGTGACGTTCCCTGTGAGGACTGTTACAATTAGAAGACGCCGATGTGAAGCCAAGCTATCTGCAAGAAGTCCCCGCAAAGTCCCACTGTTGGGAAAAAGACGTGTGCTGAAGAGGTTACAATCTGCCAAGGAGCACACTGACCGGCCTAAAGAGAAATGGGGCAACATTTTGTGGACTGATGGAAGTAAGATTGTTCTTTTTGGGTCTAGTGGGCGGAGACAGTTTGTCAGACGACCCCCAAACACTGAATTCAAGCCACAGTACACTGTGAAGACCGTGAAGCATGGTGGTGCAAGCATCATGATATGGGGATGTTTCTCATACTACGGTGTTGGGCCTATTTATCACATACCAGGGATCATGGATCAGTTTGAATCCATCAGAATACTTGAAGAGGTCATGCTGCCTTATGCTGAAGAGGAAATGCCCTTGAAATGGGGGTTCCAACAAGACAACGACCCCAAACACACCAGTAAACGTGCAACATCTTGGTTCCAGACCAACAAGATGGACGTTATGGAGTGGCCAGCCCAATCCCCGGATCTTCATCCAATAGAAAACTTGTGGGGTGACATCAAAAATGCTGTTTCTGAGGCAAAACCAAGAAATAGAGAAGAACTGTGGAATGTAGTCCAATCATCCTGGGCTGGAATACCTGATCACAGGGGCCAGAAGTTGGGGGACTCCATGCAACACAGATGTACAGCAGTTCTCAGAAACAGTGCGACTACAACCAAATATTCATGAAGTCATTCAAAGGAAAGCAAAACCTTCAAACATTTCTCAGTTTATATAGTGAATGTTGGAGTTTGTAAAGAAGAATACAAACACGGCCATTTTTTTGAACCGTCTAATATTCACTTTTCTTCCATTTTTTTAGAGGAACAACACAAATTTGATGTATTTTTCTTCATGTTGTGATTTGGAATAGAATGTGTCGTGTTCCCAATGCATTTGTGTGGATGGAAATAAAAGGATTAGAAGGATTTGCAGCTTTATTCACTTTTTACATCACACTGATATTATTTTGAACACAACTGTACATAGGTCACTCAGTGTCACATGTTGGTAGAAAAACTCTCTCTATATCCTCCATAGTAACTCCTCCTCTATAGTAACTCTTCCTCTATAGTAACTCTTCCTCTATAGTAACTCTTCCTCTATAGTAACCCTTCCTCTATAGTAACCCTTCCTCTATAGTAACCCTTCCTCTATAGTAACCCTTCCTCTATAGTAACTCTTCCTCTATAGTAACCCTTCCTCTATAGTAACCCCTCCTCTATAGTAACCCTTCCTCTATAGTAACTCTTCCTCTATAGTAACCCTTCCTCTATAGTAACCCCTCCTCTATAGTAACTCTTCCTCTATAGTAACTCTTCCTCTATAGTAACCCTTCCTCTATAGTAACCCCTCCTCTATAGTAACTCTTCCTCTATAGTAACTCTTCCTCTATAGTAACCCTTCCTCTATAGTAACTCTTCCTCTATAGTAACTCTTCCTCTATAGTAACCCTTCCTCTATAGTAACTCTTCCTCTATAGCAGCGGTTCTCAACCTGGGGGTCGCGACCCCTTTGGGGGTCGAACGACCATTTCCCAGGGGTCGCCTAAGACCATCGGAAAACACATATTTCCGATGGTCTTAGGAACCGAGACACCGCTCCTCTGACTCAGTCGATGTGTGGGCGGGATGACACGCTGCCCTGTCACCTGGCCACACCTCCGGGATCCCTCAACAACTCCGCCTCCTCGCCGCTGATTGGCCACCGGAACTGTAGCTCAGGAGAGGCACACAGACGGCCAATCACCGGCGAGGAGGTGGAGCTTGGAGAGGAGGAGCCGAGCGCCAGCGCGCGTAGATCTAAGAAGATCGAGGGAACTGCCGGAGTAAGTGAGGAGAGCGGCCAGAGAAGGAAGACAGCTGACAGGTAAGTGAGAGAGCGAGCCCAGGCTGGAGCAGGGGTCAGCAAGGTAAGTATCATTGGTGTCAGTGGGAGGAATAGTGCCCCATCATTTGTGTGACTAATACCAACAATGGGGCACTATGTCTCCCACTGACACCAATGATGGGGCACTATTCCTCCCACTGACACCAATGATGGGGCACTATTCCTCCCACTGAAACCAATGATGGGGCACTATTCCTCCCACTGACACCAATGATGGGGCACTATTCCTCCCACTGACACCAATGATGGGGCACTATTCCTCCCACTGACACCAATGATGGGGCTCTATTCCTCCCACTGACACCAATGATGGGGCACTATTCCTCCCACTGACACCAATGATGGGGCACTATTCCTCCCACTGACACCAATGATGGGGAACTATTCCCCCCACTGACACCAATGATGGGGCACTATTCCCCCACTGACACCAATGATGGGGCACTATTCCCCCACTGACACCAATGATGGGGCACTATTCCCCCCACTGACACCAATGTTGGGGCACTATTCCCCCCACTGACACCAATGTTGGGGCTCTATTCCTCCCACTGACACCAACGATGGGGCACTATTCCCCCCACTGACACCAACGATGGGGCACTATTCCCCCCAATGACACCAACGATGGGGCACTATTCCCCCCAATGACACCAACGATGGGGCACTATTCCCCCCACTGACACCAACGATGGGGCACTATTCCCCCCACTGACACCAACGATGGGGCACTATTCCCCCCACTGACACCAACAATGGGGCACTATTCCCCCCACTGACACCAACGATGGGGCACTATTCCTCCCACTGACACCAATGTTGGGGCACTATTCCTCCCACTGACACCAACGATGTGGCACTATTCCTCCCACTGACACCAACGATGGGGCACTATTCCTCCCACTGACACCAATGATGGGGCACTATTCCTCCCACTGACACCAATGATGGGGCACTATTCCTCTCACTGATACCAATGATGGGACACTATTCCTCCCACTGCAAAATTACAGTTATGAAGTAGCAACGAAAATAATTTTATGGTTGGGGGTCACCACAACATGAGGAACTGTATTAAGGGGTCGCGGCATTAGAAAGGTTGAGAACCACTGCTCTATAGTAACCCTTCCTCTATAGTAACTCCTCCTCTATAGTAACTCTTCCTCTATAGTAACCCTTCCTCTATAGTAACCCTTCCTCTATAGTAACCCTTCCTCTATAGTAACTCTTCCTCTATAGTAACTCCTCCTCTATAGTAACCCTTCCTCTATAGTAACTCTTCCTCTATAGTAACCCTTCCTCTATAGTAACCCTTCCTCTATAGTAACCCCTCCTCTATAGTAACCCTTCCTCTATAGTAACTCCTCCTCTATAGTAACTCTCCCTCTATAGTAACCCTTCCTCTATAGTAATCCTTCCTCTATAGTAACTCTTCCTCTATAGTAACTCTTCCTCTATAGTAACCCTTCCTCTATAGTAACTCTTCTTCTATAGTAACTCTCCCTCTATAGTAACCCTTCCTCTATAGTAACTCTTCCTCTATAGTAACCCTTCCTCTATAGTAACTCTTCTTCTATAGTAACTCTTCCTCTATAGTAACCCTTCCTCTATAGTAACTCTTCTTCTATAGTAACTCTTCCTCTATAGTAACCCTTCCTCTATAGTAACCCTTCCTCTATAGTAACTCTTCCTCTATAGTAACTCTTCCTCTATAGTAACCCTTCCTCTATAGTAACCCTTCCTCTATAGTAACTCTTCCTCTATAGTAACCCTTCCTCTATAGTAACCCTTCCTCTATAGTAACTCTTCCTCTATAGTAACTCTTCCTCTATAGTAACCCTTCCTCTATAGTAACTCTTCCTCTATAGTAACTCTTCCTCTATAGTAACCCTTCCTCTATAGTAACCCTTCCTCTATAGTAACTCCTCCTCTATAGTAACCCTTCCTCTATAGTAACCCTTCCTCTATAGTAACCCCTCCTCTATAGTAACCCTTCCTCTATAGTAACTCCTCCTCTATAGTAACCCTTCCTCTATAGTAACCCTTCCTCTATAGTAATCCTTCCTCTATAGTAACTCTTCCTCTATAGTAACCCTTCCTCTATAGTAACCCTTCTTCTATAGTAACTCTTCCTCTATAGTAACCCTTCCCCTATAGTAACTCTTCTTCTATAGTAACTCTTCCTCTATAGTAACCCTTCCTCTATAGTAACCCTTCCTCTATAGTAACTCTTCCTCTATAGTAACTCTTCCTCTATAGTAACCCTTCCTCTATAGTAACCCTTCCTCTATAGTAACCCTTCCTCTATAGTAATTCTTCCTCTATAGTAACCCTTCCTCTATAGTAACCCTTCCTCTATAGTAACCCTTCCTCTATAGTAACCCCTCCTCTATAGTAACCCTTCCTCTATAGTAACTCCTCCTCTATAGTAACTCTCCCTCTATAGTAACCCTTCCTCTATAGTAATCCTTCCTCTATAGTAACTCTTCCTCTATAGTAACCCTTCCTCTATAGTAACCCTTCTTCTATAGTAACTCTTCCTCTATAGTAACCCTTCCTCTATAGTAACTCTTCCTCTATAGTAACTCTTCCTCTATAGTAACCCTTCCTCTATAGTAACCCTTCCTCTATAGTAACTCTTCCTCTATAGTAACTCTTCCTCTATAGTAACCCTTCCTCTATAGTAACTCTTCCTCTATAGTAACTCTTCCTCTATAGTAACCCTTCCTCTATAGTAACCCTTCCTCTATAGTAACTCCTCCTCTATAGTAACCCTTCCTCTATAGTAACCCTTCCTCTATAGTAACCCCTCCTCTATAGTAACCCTTCCTCTATAGTAACTCCTCCTCTATAGTAACCCTTCCTCTATAGTAACCCCTCCTCTATAGTAACCCTTCCTCTATAGTAACTCCTCCTCTATAGTAACTCTTCCTCTATAGTAACCCTTCCTCTATAGTAACTCTTCCTCTATAGTAACCCTTCCTCTATAGTAACCCTTCCTCTATAGTAACCCTTCCTCTATAGTAACCCTTCCTCTATAGTAACCCTCCCTCTATAGTAACCCTTCCTCTATAGTAACCCTCCCTCTATAGTAACCCTCCCTCTATAGTAACTCTTCCTCTATAGTAACCCTCCCTCTATAGTAACCCTTCCTCTATAGTAACCCTTCCTCTATAGTAACTTTCCCTCTATAGTAACTCTTCCTCTATAGTAACCCTTCCTCTATAGTAACTCTCCCTCTATAGTAACCCTTCCTCTATAGTAATCCTTCCTCTATAGTAACTCTTCCTCTATAGTAACCCTTCCTCTATAGTAACCCTTCTTCTATAGTAACTCTTCCTCTATAGTAACCCTTCCTCTATAGTAACTCTTCTTCTATAGTAACTCTTCCTCTATAGTAACCCTTCCTCTATAGTAACCCTTCCTCTATAGTAACTCTTCCTCTATAGTAACTCTTCCTCTATAGTAACCCTTCCTCTATAGTAACCCTTCCTCTATAGTAACCCTTCCTCTATAGTAACCCTTCCTCTATAGTAACCCTTCCTCTATAGTAACTCTTCCTCTATAGTAACTCTTCCTCTATAGTAACCCTTCCTCTATAGTAACCCTTCCTCTATAGTAACTCTTCCTCTATAGTAACCTTTCCTCTATAGTAACTCTTCCTCTATAGTAACCCTTCCTCTATAGTAACTCTTCCTCTATAGTAACTCTTCCTCTATAGTAACCCTTCCTCTATAGTAACTCTTCCTCTATAGTAACTCTTCCCCCATAGTAACCCCTCCTCTATAGTAACCCCTCCTCTATAGTAACCCCTCCTCTATAGTAACTCTTCCTCTATAGTAACTCCTCCTCTATAGTAACTCTTCCTCTATAGTAACCCTTCCTCTATAGTAACTCTTCCTCTATAGTAACTCTTCCTCTATAGTAACTCCTCCTCTATAGTAACTCTTCCTCTATAGTAACCCTTCCTCTATAGTAACTCTTCCTCTATAGTAACCTTTCCTCTATAGTAACTCTTCCTCTATAGTAACTCTTCCTCTATAGTAACTCTTCCTCTATAGTAACCCTCCCTCTATAGTAACCCTTCCTCTATAGTAACCCTTCCTCTATAGTAACTCCTCCTCTATAGTAACCCTTCCTCTATAGTAACTCTTCCTCTATAGTAACTCTTCCTCTATAGTAACCCTTCCTCTATAGTAACCCCTCCTCTATAGTAACTCTTCCTCTATAGTAACTCTTCCTCTATAGTAACTCTTCCTCTATAGTAACCCTTCCTCTATAGTAACTCTTCCCCCATAGTAACCCCTCCTCTATAGTAACCCCTCCTCTATAGTAACCCCTCCTCTATAGTAACTCTTCCTCTATAGTAACTCCTCCTCTATAGTAACTCTTCCTCTATAGTAACCCTTCCTCTATAGTAACTCTTCCTCTATAGTAACTCTTCCTCTATAGTAACTCCTCCTCTATAGTAATCCTTCCTCTATAGTAACTCTTCCTCTATAGTAACTCTTCCTCTATAGTAACTCTTCCTCTATAGTAACCCTTCCTCTATAGTAATCCTTCCTCTATAGTAACCCTTCCTCTATAGTAACTCTTCCTCTATAGTAACTCTTCCTCTATAGTAACCCTTCCTCTATAGTAACCCTTCCTCTATAGTAACTCTTCCTCTATAGTAACCCTTCCTCTATAGTAACTCTTCCTCTATAGTAACCCTTCCTCTATAGTAACCTTCCTCTATAGTAACTCCTCCTCTATAGTAACCCTTCCTCTATAGTAACCCTTTCTCTATAGTAACCCTTCCTCTATAGTAACCCTTCCTCTATAGTAACCCTTCCTCTATAGTAACCCCTCCTCTATAGTAACCCTTCCTCTATAGTAACCCTTTCTCTATAGTAACCCTTCCTCTATAGTAACCCTTTCTCTATAGTAACCCCTCCTCTATAGTAACTCTTCCTCTATAGTAACCCTTCCTCTATAGTAACCCTTCCTCTATAGTAACTCTTCCTCTATAGTAACTCTTCCTCTATAGTAACCCTCCCTCTATAGTAACCCTTCCTCTATAGTAACCCTTCCTCTATAGTAACCCTTCCTCTATAGTAACCCTTCCTCTATAGTAACCCTCCCTCTATAGTAACTCCTCTCCTGTAGTGGTGATGGGTCGCACATCCCCGTGTTCAGTTAGTGGTAAAGCATTCAAACGTAATGAACGTTCAGCCCGTGACCTTTGAACTCAGTGTAAGTCTATGAGACTCAATCTTGTAAATTCTAAAGCTCCCATTTTGAAGGCTTATATTGAAGTTATTGGCCATAGGCGGGGGAGGGGGAGGGCCCTGAGGTACATGAATTAGTGAAAAAAAAAATTCAAGAAGTAAATTTTTTAAGGGGGCAGTCATTTTTCATTGCCTAAAGTAAAAAAAAAATAATGCCTGGGGGGGGGGGGTTCCCTAAACTACCTGAAAAGTTGCACATCTGTACAATGTATGGAACCTGCTGCGGCGGGACTGACATTTAAAAAAAAAAAAAACCCTGTAGGTCTGGTAGGAATGGTAGGAGGGACCCCGCAGTATTTTTTTTTAAAGTGCGTTAGGTTCCCCCTAAAATCCATACCAGGCCCTTAATCCGAGGACAGGCCTGTGAGGGGAGGAAAGGGGGATGATCGAGTGCCCCCCCGTCTGAACTATACCGTGCTCACCATGGGTATGGGGGACTCCCCCCCAAAGCACCTTCTCCCCACGTTGATGAGGACAAGGGCCTTTTCCCCACAACCTTGGGCTGTGGTTGTGGCGGTCTGTGGGGGGTAACTTATCAGAATCTGGAATCCCTCTTTAAGAAGGGGACCCCTAGGTCCCGCCCCCCTTGTAAATGAGTATGGGGTACATAGTACTACTACCCATTCATCAAAAAAGTGTAAAATGTGAATAAAAACACAACAGTTTTTGACAAGTCCTTTATAAAAAAAATAAATAAAAATGGCTCCATCCAGGGGCGGACTGACCATTTGGAAACTCGGGCACTGCGCGAGGGCCCGGGGTCAGTAGGGGGCCCCATGAGATGCCCCTGGAACCTTTTCATAGGCTTTTTTGAGTTTAGGCAAGGACACAGGGGCCCCATGATCCCCTATTGCCCGGGGGCCCCATGAGTTGTGAGTCCGCCCCTGGTTCCATCGTTGTAATCCATCATCAATCACGACAACACCGATTCGCCGAAATAAAAAAAAAAAAAACTTGACGCCTGCTGACCCTTCCGCACCCGCTGAGATCTCGCTACTATGAGATATTTGCCAGTCTGATGTAAACAATTGGGCGGTGCTAGCGGTGATGTCACCTGCTAGCTCCGCCCAATTGTGCTGTGATTAGCCAAAGTATTGCACCTGACCTGTGGTCAGGTGTATTGCTCAGGCCAATCACAATGCAATGTCAGAGTGCAGTGCATTGTGGGGCACGGCGGGCAACTTATGTCCGGCTGGTGGTGGAACAAATGGTAGCCAAGACCTGTAAACAGCACTTTTCCCATTTTGTAGACGTGTGCCAATGGATTGGGGTCGTCTTCATCGATGTACTCTTAGATCACCATGAGATATTCCTTGTAGGATGGACACCGAGGGGTCAGTACATGGCCTGGAACTGAGCAAAGCTAAGAGGAGGGCCAGCATGACTGGGGCCTGCAGACGAAGATTCTGATAGGGTGGCATTATATTGATGTGGCAGGGTTGGTGGCTTACCTGATTGGAGGTTTTGAGTGAAGAGGGAGGTCTTTCCAAGATGATGAGAGGAGGTTGGACTTGTCGGAGGTCAGTTGGAGCTTGTGCCAGCCCTGGTGAAGTTTCTCCCGCCGTCCCTCCCTGGACCTGTTTTGTTGGTGTTTTTTGTTTCGTTGTTTCATGTTCCTAGTTCTGTCCTTTGTGTTCGTTTTGCTGTTTTTGTTTTTGGCTGCTTTTTGGTTTTTCTATCTTTTGTTTGAATTTTTTGTCTTGGAGTCATTGTCTTGTGTTTTTGTCATGGCAGCCGGCAGGGGTCGCTGGGTGTTTGAAGGCGGTGCTGAAGTAACATCTTAGAGGATTATGGGTTGGGCCCATCGTAGGTGTGGGTGTCCCCTCCCAATGACAAGGTTACGTTGGTAAAGTTGTAGTCAATGGGTTGTATCTGGGACTATGTAGCTGTAACATTGTCCCCGAGGCCGTGTAGTACCGGCTGGGGGCCTTCTCATTGGGTGGCAGATACAGCCAGGTTATTTGCTGTGATTATCAGTGCCTTCGAAGACCTTGGACCCGGTTGGGATCATTACTGTTCAGTTAATACATTGATTGTACTTGATGCTTTGTTATGTAATAGTTGTCATGGTAAATAAATGGGCCGCCATGGCCTGTGACACCATAGAAGGAGAGTTGTGTGGTGATTTCAGGTGGGGGAAGGTGGAGGGGTGGTTGTTTGTATTAGTTGGCTGGTAAGTATTCGCCTCGATATTCTGCATGTCCCTCAGTCATGTATGTCCCTCAGTCATGTATGTCCCTCAGTCATGTATGTCCCTCAGTCATGTATGCCCCTCAGTCATGTATGCCCCTCAGTCATGTATGCCCCTCAGTCATGTATGTCCCTCAGTCATGTATGCCCCTCACTCTATGCCTCTGCACCATCGGCGTTAGACGCTTCGTTTCCTCCCGAATCAAAACTCAGATGAAATGTTCGTTGTTCGGATATATCCAAATGACAACTGTAACAAATTTAAAGGAATCCAAAATAACAAAAATGAAATTTCGTCCAAAATAAATTATCCAAATTCTAACTGAATTCGAATTGAATTTGAAAACAAAATCAAATTAGAAAACAAATTCAAAATGTAAACATATTCTTTCCTTTCAATACATTTTTATTGAATTATTTTTAGTTTAACCCCTCGCCTATTGGGCACTGTCACCCCTTCCTGCCTGCCGAGCACTGTCACCCCTTCCTGCCCACCGAGCACTGTCACCCCTTCCTGCCTGCCGAGCACTGTCACCCCCTTCCTGCCCACCGAGCACTTCTACCCCCTTTCTGCCCACCGAGTACTTCTACCCCGTTCCTGCCTACCGGGCACTGTCACCCCCTTCCTGCCCACCGAGCACTTCTACCCCGTTCCTGCCTACCGGGCACTGTCACCCCCTTCCTGCCCACCGAGCACTGTCACCCCCTTCCTGCCCGCCGAGCACTGTCACCCCCTCCCTGCCTATCAGGCACTTCTACCCCCTTCCTGCCCACCGAGCACTGTCACCCCCTTCCTGCCCACCGAGCACTTCTACCCCCTTTCTGCCCACCGAGTACTTCTACCCCATTCCTGCCTACCGGGCACTGTCACCCCCTTCCTGCCCACCGAGCACTTCTACCCCCTTTCTGCCCACCGAGTACTTCTACCCCGTTCCTGCCTACCAGGCACTGTCACCCCCTTCCTGCCCACCGAGCACTGTCACCCCCTTCCTGCCCACCGAGCACTGTCACCCCCTTCCTGCCCGCCGAGCACTGTCACCCCCTCCCTGCCTATCGGGCACTTCTACCCCCTTCCTGCCTACCGGGCACTTTTACCCCCTTCCTGCCCAATGAGCACTGTCACCCCCTTCCTGCCCACCGAGCACTTCTACCCCCTTTCTGCCCACCGAGTACTTCTACCCCGTTCCTGCCTACAGGACACTTCTACCCCCTTCCTGCCTACCGGGCACTTCTACCCCCTTTCTGCCTACCGGACACTTCTACCCCCTTCCTGCCTACCGGGCACTTCTACCCCCTTCCTGCCTACAGGACACTTCTACCCCCTTCCTGCCTACAGGGCACTTCTACCTCCTTCCTGCCTACAGGGCACTTCTACCTCCTTCCTGCCTACAGGACACTTCTACCCCCTTCCTGCCTACAGGGCACTTCTACCTCCTTCCTGCCTACAGGACACTTCTACCCCCTTCCTGCCTACCGGGCACTTCTACCCCCTTCCTGCCCACCGGGCACTTTTACCCCCTTCCTGCCCACCGAGCACTTCTACCCCCTTCCTGCCTACAGGACACTTCTACCTCCTTCCTGCCTACAGGACACTTCTACCCCCTTCCTGCCTACCGGGCACTTCTACCCCCTTCCTGCCTACCGGGCACTTTTACCCCCTTCCTGCCCACCGAGTACTTCTACCCCGTTCCTGCCTACAGGACACTTCTACCCCCTTCCTGCCTACCGGGCACTTCTACCCCCTTTCTGCCTACCGGACACTTCTACCCCCTTCCTGCCTACCGGGCACTTCTACCCCCTTCCTGCCTACCGGACACTTCTACCCCCTTCCTGCCTACAGGGCACTTCTACCCCCTTCCTGCCTACCGGACACTTCTACCCCCTTCCTGCCTACCGGGCACTTCTACCCCCTTCCTGCCGACCGGGCACTTCTACCCCCTTCCTGCCTACCGGACACTTCTACCCCCTTCCTGCCTACCGGACACTTCTACCCCCTTCCTGCCTACCGGGCACTGTCACCCCCTTCCTGCCTACCGGGCACTTCTACCCCCTTCCTGCCTACAGGACACTTCTACCCCCTTCCTGCCTACAGGACACTTCTACCCCCTTCCTGCCTACCGGGCACTTCTACCCCCTTCCTGCCTACAGGACACTTCTACCCCCTTCCTGCCCACCGGGCACTTCTACCCCCTTCCTGCCCACCGGACACTTCTACCCCCTTCCTGCCTACAGGACACTTCTACCCCCTTCCTGCCCACCGGGCACTTCTACCCCCTTCCTGCCTACCGGGCACTTCTACCCCCTTCCTGCCTACAGGACACTTCTACCCCCTTCCTGCCTACAGGGCACTTCTACCCCCTTCCTGCCTACAGGGTACTTCTACCCCCTTCCTGCCTACCGGGCACTTCTATCCCCTTCCTGCCCACCGGGCACTTCTACCCCCTTCCTGCCCACCGGACACTTCTACCCCCTTCCTGCCTACAGGACACTTCTACCCCCTTCCTGCCTACAGGGCACTTCTACCCCCTTCCTGCCTACAGGACACTTCTACCCCCTTCCTGCCTACAGGACACTTCTACCCCCTTCCTGCCCACCGGACACTTCTACCCCCTTCCTGCCTACAGGACACTTCTACCCCCTTCCTGCCCACCGGGCACTTCTACCCCCTTCCTGCCTACCGGGCACTTATACCCCCCTTCCTGCCTACAGGACACTTCTACCCCCTTCCTGCCTACCGGGCACTTCTATCCCCTTCCTGCCCAGGCCAATTTTCAGCTTTCAGCGCTGTCGCACTTTGAATGACGTTTGCGCGGTCATGCAACACTGTACCCAGATGACATTTTTTTCACACAAATAGAGCTTTCTTTTGGTGGTATTTAATCCCCGCTGGTTTTTTTTTATTTTTTTGCGCTATAAACAAATAGCAAAAAAATTAAAATAAAGCTTTTTTTGTTCCTATTATACAATTTTGCAAACAGGTAATTTTTCTCCTTCACTGATGTGCGTTGATGAGGCTACACTGATAGACAGCACTGATGGGCACTGACAGGCAGCACTGATGGGCACTGATGGGGTTGCATGGATAGGCAGCACTGATAGGCACTGATAAGGCGGCAATGATGATGCTGCACTGATAGGTGGCACTGATGAGCACAGATAGGCACTAATAGGTAGCACTGATGGGCACTGATAGGTGGCACTGGTGGGTGGCACTGACTGCTGGCACTGATGGGCACTGATAGGTGGCACTGGTGGGTGGCACTGACTGCTGGCACTGATGGGCACTGATGGGCCGCACTGATGGGCAGAACTGATTGGTGGCACTGATGGTTAGCACTGCTGGGCACTGGTGGGTGGCACTGCTGGGCACAGGTGGGTGGCACTTCTGGGTACAGGTGGGTGGCACTGCTGGGCACAGGTGGGTGGCACTGCTAGGCACAAGTGGGTGGCACTGCTATGCACTTCTGGGCACAGGTGGGTGGAACTGCTGGGCACTGATGGGTACAAGTGGGTGGCACTGCAGATCACTGATGGGCACACGTGGGTGGCACTGATGGGCATAGGTAGGTGGCACAGCTGGGTGGCACTGCTAGGCACTGCTGGGCACAGGTTGGTGGCACTGCTGGCCACTGATGGGAACAGGTGGGTGGCACTGCTAGGCACAAGTGGGTGGCACTGATGGGCATAGGTAGGTGGCACAGCTGGGTGGCACTGCTAGGCACTGATGGGCACAGGTGGGTGGCACTGCAGATCACTGATGATCACAGGTGGGTGGCACTGCTGGGCACTGCTAGGCACAGGTGGGTGGCACTGCTGGGCACAGGTGGGTGGCACTGCTAGGCACAAGTGGGTGGCACTGCTGAGCACTGATGGGCACAGGTGGATGGCACTGATGGGCACAGGTAGGTGGCACTGATGGGCACAGGTAGGTGGCACTGCTGGGCACTGATGATCAGTGCTGATCTGTTCTCTGACAATTGCCGGTTATCGGCAGTACTTTCCTAATGCTGTATCTAAATGACAACAGTAACAAATTTAAAGGAATCCGAAATAACGAAATGAAATTTCATCCAAAATAACAAATTATCCAAATTTGAACTGAATTAGAAAGTGCAGCCGATAACCGACAACTGTATTTCCCTGTGATCTTGGTCATTGGACACAGCTGATCATGTGGTAAAAGGCCGCTGTGATTGGTCTTTTACCACATCACATGATCAGCTGTGTCTGTAGGATACATAGCTTACAGATATTGCCGGGTGCGCGCCCCTGTGGGCGAGCGGGAGGGCGCGCGGGAGGGCACTTTCTGGGAGGATGTCATATGCCGCCCTCCCAGAACTGGGTAACCGTGTTGTAGCCGTCATTTGGCTGTAGCGCAGTTGCCAACTGGATAAATGCTACAAATGCAGCGACTATCGTGTACATAAACCATACAGTACAGATAAACGTTAACAGTCAATTGCGGTCGTGAATTGGAACATATATCCTCCATGGGTAGAGACAAGTCATTTGTATGTCAAAAGAGAGATAACTGAAACATCAAACACAGCAAGTCGGTGCTGCAGCACAAGGGTGCAGGAAAAACGATACACCCATCGCCGAGCGGCCGACAGCAGTGAGAGAAATAACAACACTTGAACAGCACAAAGCATATCATTGAACCGAAAAGTATGGAGCAGATCATGAATTATTCCTGTGGAAGAGCCAGAAAAATGATAAGAAAAAGAGAAAAGGAAAAGATGAGGAGACAAGAAAGGATCTAGAGGCGCCTGAGTCCGGGTTATGGGGCCACCAGAGTTATAACAAATTGAAATGATCTATTGATATGGCTGGATGGGCATGTTGGATCCATGGAGTCCATGTTTTAAGAAATCTCTCATGGGTGTCAGAGAGGATGCCAGAGAGTTGGTAATTTACCAGGAAAAAGTCTATGTGACAATGGACTTCCTTAAAAGGTATGAATTGTTGTTTCCAGGCCTTTGCTGTGGTTTGTTTAGCCACCAGTAATACGTACGTAGCCAACTTGGTGTTTTGTAAGACCTCAAGGTTTCAGGTGGAGAAGGACATACAAAGGGTCTCTGGGGGAAGGACAAGTTAGTAGTGAGCGTAAGTGTTTAAGGGATGCCTGTGAGCCACATGGATGTTGGAAGCATGAGCTGCAGCTTAGTGAGAACTTCCTGAGCTTCTTCCGGCATGGTGAAAGCGTAGGGATGGCCGTGGAAGGAGAATGTTAGTTTAAATGGAAAGTTCCACTGATATTTGATACGGTGGTTTTGTAGTGTCTGCACGAAGGGTTTCAACTCTTTGCATCTCAAGAGCATTTGTGGAGCCAGAATTTAAGTTTAAGTCTTCTATGGATTCAGGTAGGCCTCTAATCTTGAAGTTGCCCCTCCTGCTATGGTTCTCCAGGTCCTTGATCTTCTGGAGGGTGGAAGCAAGGTCCAGTTTGAGAGTGTCAATATCTTGTTCGTGGTTTTAAATCATTAAGATTGCATCGTCCATTTTGTGTTCAAGCCCATCAATTCGGGATCCTATGTCCCTTATTTCAAGAGTGATCTTAGTAGTAGACAGTCTAGGGAACTAGGACTCTTCCATTCTCTTACATAGACCATCTATTGAAACTAGGACTCTACCATTCTCTTCCATAGACCATCTATGTAACTAGGACTCTACCATTCTCTTCCATAGACCAACTATGGAAACTAGGACTCTTCCTTTCTTTTCCATAGACCATCTATGGAACTAGGACTCTTCCATTCTCTTCCGTAGACAGTCTAGGGAACTAGGACTCTTCCATTCTCTTACACAGACCATCTATTGAAACTAGGACTCTACCATTCTCTTCCATAGACCAACTATGGAAACTAGGACTCTTCCTTTCTCTTCCATAGACCATCTATGGAACTAGGACTCTTCTATTCTCTTCCATAGACCATCTATGAAACTAGGACTCTTCCATTCTCTTCCGTAGACAGTCTAGGGAACTAGGACTTTTTCATTGTCTTCTGTAGACTGTCTAGGGAGCTAGGTCTCTTCCATTCTCTTCCATAGACAGTCTAGGGAACTAGGACATAGTGGCAAGGATTTCTGGCTCACCTGACTAAGCCACCCATATGGTGTGCCCATCGCAGTTTATGGCTCCAGTCAGTTTACAGTCACTTACAGGGAAGGTCAATGTTTTTTTCCTTTAATGGTCATGAAACGTCCTGCTATCATTGAAGTGTCGGGGATTATAAATCCCATTTCAGTGTTTGCAGATGACGCCAAGCTGTGCCGAGGAATAATGTCCTTACAGGATGTCTCCAACTTACAAGCCGACCTCAATGCTCTGTGTAATTGGGGGACTATGGGGCCAATGAGGGTTAATGGTGATAAATGTAAGGTTCTACACTTGGGGGCTAAGAATATGCATCATACATACTAGGGGGGGTACAACTGGGGGAGTTAATGGTGAAGAAGGATCTGGGGGGTTCAATGGTGGAGAAGGATCTGGGGGATCTGGTAGATCACAACGTTAATAATGACAGTAATGCCAAGCAGCGGGCTCTAAAGTGAGCAAAATCCTCTCTTGTTTTAGGAGAGGTATAGACTCCAGAGAGAGAGATATCATCCCCCCCTCCCCCCCCCGATACAAATCATTAGTAAGACCTCATCCGGAATATGCAGTTCAGTTTTGGGCTCCAATTCACAAAAAGAACATTGGGGAACTGGAGGGAGTACAGAGAAGGGCAACCAAACTGATACGAGGCATGGAGGAGATCAGCTATGAGGAAAGATTAGAGGAACTGAATGTATTCTCTACTGAGAAGAGGAGATTAAGGGGGATATGATCTCCATGTATAATACATAAGGGGGGATATGATCTCCATGTATAATACATAAGGGGGGATATGATCTCCATGTATAATACATAAGGGGGATATGATCTCCATGTATAATACATAAGGGGGGATATGATCTCCATGTATAATACATAAGTGGGATATGATCTCCATGTATAATACATAAGGGGGATATGATCTCCATGTATAATACATAAGGGGGGATATGATCTCCATGTATAATACATAAGGGGGATATGATCTCCATGTATAATACATAAGGGGGGGATATGATCACCATGTATAATACATAAGGGGGGATATGATCTCCATGTATAATACATAAGGGGGGGATATGATCTCCATGTATAATACATAAGGGGGGATATGATCTCCATGTATAATACATAAGGGGGGATATGATCTCCATGTATAATACATAAGGGGGGGATATGATCTCCATGTATAATACATAAGGGGGGATATGATCTCCATGTATAATACATAAGGGGGGATATGATCTCCATGTATAATACATAAGGGGGGATATGATCTCCATGTATAATACATAAGGGGGATATGATCTCCATGTATAATACATAAGGGGGGGATATGATCTCCATGTATAATACATAAGGGGGGGGATATGATCTCCATGTATAATACATAAGGGGGGGATATGATCTCCATGTATAATACATAAGGGGGGGGATATGATCTCCATGTATAATACATAAGGGGGGATATGATCTCCATGTATAAAACATAAGGGGGATATGATCTCCATGTATAATACATAAGGGGGGATATGATCTCCATGTATAATACATAAGAGGGGGATATGATCTCCATGTATAATACATAAGGGGGGGATATGATCTCCATGTATAATACATAAGAGGGGATATGATCTCCATGTATAATACATAAGGGGGATATGATCTCCATGTATAATACATAAGGGGGGATATGATCTCCATGTATAATACATAAGGGGGGGGATATGATCTCCATGTATAATACATAAGGGGGGATATGATCTCCATGTATAAAACATAAGGGGGATATGATCTCCATGTATAATACATAAGGGGGGATATGATCTCCATGTATAATACATAAGGGGGATATGATCTCCATGTATAATACATAAGGGGGGGATATGATCTCCATGTATAATACATAAGGGGGGATATGATCTCCATGTATAATACATAAGGGGGATATGATCTCCATGTATAATACATAAGGGGGTATGATCTCCATGTATAATACATAAGGGGGGGATATGATCTCCATGTATAATACATAAGGGGGGATATGATCTCCATGTATTATACATAAGGGGGATATGATCTCCATGTATAATACATAAGGGGGGATATGATCTCCATGTATAATACATAAGGGGGGATATGATCTCCATGTATTATACATAAGGGGGATATGATCTCCATGTATAATACATAAGAGGGGATATGATCTCCATGTATAATACATAAGGGGGGGGGGATATGATCACCATGTATAATACATAAGGGGGGATATGATCTCCATGTATAATACATAAGGGGGGGATATGATCTCCATGTATAATACATAAGGGGGATATGATCTCCATGTATAATACATAAGGGGGGATATGATCTCCATGTATAATACATAAGGGGGATATGATCTCCATGTATAATACATAAGGGGGGGATATGATCTCCATGTATAATACATAAGGGGGGATATGATCTCCATGTATAATACATAAGGGGGATATGATCTCCATGTATAATACATAAGGGGGATATGATCTGTATGTATAATACATAAGGGGGATATGATCTCCATGTATAATACATAAGGGGGGGATATGATCTCCATGTATAATACATAAGGGGGGATATGATCTCCATGTATAATACATAAGGGGGATATGATCTCCATGTATAATACATAAGGGGGATATGATCTCCATGTATAATACATAAGGGGGATATGATCTCCATGTATAATACATAAGGGGGGATATGATCTCCATGTATAATACATAAGGGGGATATGATCTCCATGTATAATACATAAGGGGGGTATGATCTCCATGTATAATACATAAGGGGGGGGGGGATATGATCACCATGTATAATACATAAGGGGGATATGATCTCCATGTATAATACATAAGGGGGGATATGATCTCCATGTATAATACATAAGGGGGGATATGACCTCCATGTATAATACATAAGGGGGGGATATGATCTCCATGTATAATACATAAGGGGGGATATGATCTCCATGTATAATACATAAGGGGGGGATATGATCTCCATGTATAATACATAAGGGGGGGATATGATCTCCATGTATAATACATAAGGGGGGGGTATGATCTCCATGTATAATACATAAGGGGGGATATGATCTCCATGTATAATACATAAGGGGGGATATGATCTCCATGTATAATACATCAGTGGTTCATATAGTGAACTCGGTGTAGCTATTCCCCCTGAGGTCATCACAGAGGACAAGGGGGCGCTCTTTACGTCTGGAGGAAAAGAAATGTCATCTCCAATCACAGAAAGGTTTCTTCACAGTAAGAGCTGTGAGAATGTGGAATAGACTCCCTCCAGAGTTGGGTGTGACCAGCTCAGTGGGTTGCTGTAGGAAAGTCCTGGATTCTTTCTTGGATACACAGAATATAACTGGATAGAACATTTATAGGGAACGTGGATCCAGGGAATATCCGATTGCCTCTCGGGGGATCAGGAAGGAATGTTTTCCCTGCAGGAGGAGATTGGATCGTGCTTTGCTGGGTTTTTGCCTTCCTCTGGATCAGCTGTGGGTGTCGGATTATAAGTTTTTCTTTTTTTTATGCTTTGGCTGGATGGACTTTTATCTTTTTTTCAGCCAGACTAACTATGCGATTATGTGAGGCTAATGGGTGAAATGTCAGTTTAGCAGCTAGAAGTCTGGCACTCAGCAATGGGCCTCCACTCTCCGTATTACACGAGGTTACAAGAAGTATTTTTATTTGCAAACACTAAAAAACATAGAATGTCATCGGAAAGACTGAACATGTCATCTGCAGTCAAACATCTCCAAATCCGATATTCACCTGCAATTTCTGTGAGGCTCCAGCAATATCCTAAAATGTGTCTGTGGAGGACTCTCTCGGGGGAGCAATTGGGCAAAGCTACAAAGTGCAGGTTTTCCTGTCAATTAAGCTGCTCTGGTCTTTTTTCTCTCCACAGAATGAACATCACAAGGCGGGATAGTAAAGTCATTCTCAACAGGAATCACAAAGGCTGGATTGCACCGCGTCCCCGAAGCAACATTCTATGAAAATACATTATTCTTGTTTTACAAGACAGCTTCAATGGCACAACAGCTCAGCCTGGCCAGCAGAATTGTTGGATGTCATAAGTAATGGGTGCGGTGGGGATTGGGGAGTGCATGGTGAGCGATCAGAAGCTCTCATTACTGTTCTCCTTAAATATGTAGGCAGTGTTGTTAGAGAAATCAGGCTTACATTGACTAGGCATCGGGGAACCTTCCTCATCGGGGACTTGGCGTGAACGGTGAGATTTGTAGAACGCACCTCGGCTCGGCCTTTTCTTTGGATTTCTGTCATTTTTGCAGGAAGCCATTGTATGAAATTGGGAAATATTTGGTAGAATATTGCAGTGACATTAGGGGGGTCTGGAGAAATAAAACTTTAGGTCTTGCTGTCATTTTTTAAAGCTTTCCGCCATATTGAAAAAACAAATTCTTTCTTCAATTGACCATTCACATAGAAAATGAAGATGAGAAAAGAAAGAGCTCTTACCTTTACCCTACCTAATATATCTGGTCTTGGATTTAGGTGGATTTTAATACGGAAATACAGCACAGAAAATTATTATTATACAGTATTTATAAAGCGCCGATAGTTGGCTCAGCGCTGTACATTACAGAGGGGGACAGAACATGTGACAGAACAATACCAATACAATGCAATACACAAGGGGTTCGAGGGCCCTGATCCTGGGAGCTTACAATCTAGGAGGGAGGGGATGGTGGCACAGGAGGAGATAGCTGTGGGGGATGGGGTGGTAGGAAGAGTGGAGGAGGTCGGCAAATTAGCAGGGGGTGGGGTAGGCTTCCCTGAAGAGGTGAGAGGTGGGTTTTCAGGGTGCGCCTAAAGGAGAGGAGAGTAGGTAATAATCTGATGGGATGGGGTAGGGAGTTCCAGAGGATGGGTGACACCCTGGAGAAGTCCTGGAGGCGGGCATGGGAGGAGGAGACCAGGGAACTAGAGAGAAGGAGGTCTTGTGAGGAGCGGAGTGTGCGTGTTGGGCAGTACTTGGATATTAGGTCGGTGATGTAGTTCGGGGCAGTATAATGGACAGCTTTGTACGTCAGTGTTAGGATTTTGAATTTGATCCGTTGGGCAATCGGAAGCCAATGGAGGGATTGGCAGAGGGGGTGGAGGACACTGAGTGGAGGCCAGTGGAGGGATTGGCAGAGGGGGGTGGAGGACACTGAGTGGAGGCCAGTGGAGGGATTGGCAGAGGGTGGTGGAGGACACTGAGTGGAGGCCAGTGGAGGGATTGGCAGAGGGGGGTGGAGGACACTGAGTGGAAGCCAGTGGAGGGATTGGCAGAGGGGGGTGGAGGACACTGAATGGAGGCCAGTGGAGGGATTGGCAGAGGGGGGTGGCGGACACTGAATGGAGGCCAGTGGAGGGATTGGCAGAGAGGGGTGGAGGATACTGAATGGAGGCCAGTGGAGGGATTGGCAGAGGGGGGTGGAGGACACTGAGTGGAGGCCAGTGGAGGGATTGGCAGAGAGGGGTGGAGGATACTGAATGGAGGCCAGTGGAGGGATTGGCAGAGAGGGGTGGAGGACACTGAGTGGAAGCCAGTGGAGGGATTGGCAGAGGGGGGTGGAGGACACTGAGTGGAGGCCAGTGGAGGGATTGGCAGAGGGGGGTGGCGGAGATGGAGCGGTTGGTAAGGTGGATGAGTCTGGCAGCCGTATTCAGGATGGACTGAAGCTATGATATGATGAGGGAGTGGATGAGCTGTTTAGTGGTTTCTGGGGTTAGGAATGTGCGGATTTTGGCGATGTTGCGGAGGTGGAGTCTACATGTTGCGGAGGCGGAGTCTGCATGTTGCGGAGGCGGAGTCTGCATGTTGTGGAGGTGGAGTCTGCATGAGTTTGTTAGTGATTGGACTTGGGGCTGGAAGGATAGGTTGGAGTCCAGCATGACACCCAGTACTCTGGCCTGCGGGGCGGGCCTGATGGTGGCGTTGTTGGACGTGATGGAGAAGTCAGTGGGGGGAAGACTAGGAGCTCGGTTTTGGAGAGGTTCAGTTTCAGGAAGTGGAGTGACATCCAATCTGATATGTCGCTCAGTAGGCTAGTGATAAAATAACGAGTAATGTAAACAGGCTCCATGTCCAAGCAGATCGAAGAAAAATCAAAAAAGATCGAAAAACGTTTAGGGCCCATTCACCCGTCTGGGTCACTGCGGTGAGCTAAATGTCCAGTACGCTCGTTACCATGTGCTGCGTCAGGTCTCTCTATCTCTCTCTCTTTCTCATACAGAATCTTTTATTTTTTGCCACTTTTTCCTGCAGGAAACCTTTCTAGAGACATCTCCCCCTCGTGACATTCTCTCTCCATCACATCTCTCATATGGTCTCCTAATGTTCTGGATCTACACAGAGATAAAACAGGAGGCGCACACACCTAGTGCATTATCCAAGGTTTATTGAAAGGAGGGAAAAATAAAAACATACTCACAGATGAAGCGTGTATCTAAAAAGCATTTGCTTAACCCCTCCCCCTCCTGAGGATTTACCCCCCTTAATGACCACGCCTCTTTTTGCTACTCGGCGCTGCACTAATTCAACTGATAATTGCGCGGTCATGCAATGCTGCACACAAACGAAATTTACGTCCTTTTTTTCACACAAATAGAGCTTTCTTTCGGTGTAATTTGATCACCTGTGCGCTTTTTATTTTTCACGCTATAAACAAAAAAAGCCAAACATTTTGAAGAAAAACAATATTTCTTACTTTCCGCTATAAAAAATATATAATAAACTCAAAGTTGGTTATAAATTTAGGCCAAAATGTATTCTGCTCCATGTTTTTGGTAAAAAAAATCCCAATAAGTGTATATTGATTGCTTTGTGTGAAGTTATAGCGTCTACAAACTATGGGATAGATACTGCAATTTACACCATTTTTCTGCTATACAGCGCTGCGCTAGTTTAACGGACAATTGCGCGGTCATGCAATACGGTACATAAATTAAATTTACATCCTTTTTTTCCCCACAAATTGAGCTTTCTTTTGGTGGTATTTGATTGCCTGTGCGGTTTTTATTTTTTCCGCTATAAAAAAAAGGCTGACAATTTTGAGGAAAAAAAAACAATATTTTGGACTTTTTGCTATAAAACATGTCCAGTAAAAAAAATGCAAAAATCTAATTTAGTCATAAATTTCTTCCAAAATGCATTCTGCAAAATGTCTTTGCTAAAAAAAAACCCAATACGTGTAAATTAATTGGTTTACGTGAAAGTTATAGCGTTTACAAATGGCGGGAAAGATACTGGGATTTTTAGTTTTTTTTATACTAATAATGGCGGCGATCAGCGAATTATGGCGGCGATCAGTGACTTATGGCGGCGACTAGCGACTTATAGCGGGACTGTGGCGGACATTCTGACATTGGGGGGTACTGACTTGGGGACACTGACATCCCCAAAAACACTAATACAGTGATCAGTGCAAAAAAAAAAACACTGACACTGTACTAATGGCACTGGGGAGGAAGGGGTTAACTTTATTTTGCAGGGAAGGATTATCTGTGTGAGGGGAGTGTTTTACTAGGGGGCGGGGCGGGGGAGTGTACTGCACGGGACACCGCTGATCGAGAGAGAGAAACTCTTCTTTCTCGATCAGCTCATCCTCGAGCTGTCAGGGAAGTGACAGACAGCACAGCTACTGTAAAGACCGGCTGTGACCCGGCGACTGACATCCGCGGCGGTGATCGGCGGGACAGATAGGGCGGCGGCGCGCCTCCTATCTGTTTACAAAACACGAGTTTTAAAATGGGGTTTTGCCTGCCAGTGCCGCCCTGCCGCCGTATTTCTACAGTGGCTGGGCGGCAAGTGGTTAATGGCGATGGCCACAACGGCAAGCAAGGTGTTCCAACTGTCAGTGCGGTCAAATGGCTGACGCGTTTCGGGAACGAATCCCTTTCCTCAGAGCTACTGTCCAGCCTCTGATGCAGATGGTGATACCAGCAAGGCTCCCATCATCCATCCACTACACATCTGCATCAGAGGCTGGTCCCCGAAATGCGTCGGCCATTTGTCCGCACTGACAGTTGGAACACCTTGCTTGCCGTTGTGGCCATCGTCATTATGCAAATGCTTTTTAGATACACGCTTCGCCTGTGAGTGTCTTTATTTTTCACTCCTTTTAATAAACCTTGGATAATGCACTAGGTGTGCGCCTCCTGTCTATTCTCTATCTAGTGGCTGATCTCCCCATCTGAGGAGGGCGGCACCCCTGAAGCATTTCCTTTGGTTGTCGCTGTCCTGGTTCCCTTGGCTTCCTCTTTTGGCTGTGCATATCCTGAGGCGCTGGAGAGTACATACGATTTCTGGATCTACACCTAGAAGCCCAAGCTCGCTGGGTGATAAGATTTGAGGCGCCCAAAATCTGGAGAGCAGAAGATTATAAAGCCTATTTTCTACACCACGAAACTCTGAAACTGCCCTCAGTTAGACCCCCCCCCACCACCCCCTAGCGTTGCCTCAATACACAGCGGGTGCTACTTGCTTGCTAATATTGATATTGCTCCTCCAGGTAAACATCTCTTCATAGGACACAGTGACAGCTTCCTGAAGGTGGAAAGGTTCAACATTACCACCATGCACAGCCATCATAAAACCAACACCTATACCCCCCGACTCTGCAGTGACCCCCATATCAGTATTGAGGGCAAGGTGTGAATGATCTGTCGATTGGCTTCTGTGCAACCAGCCTGTTGGTTTTTATACAGCCAATTAGTGCCGCTAGCTCTAGCCGGCAACGCTGAGCATGCTGGAGAACTCTCCCCACTGTCAAAATACCATAGTTCTGCACAGGGCTTTTTTTCAGCTGGAATGTGGGGGGACGCAGTTTCAGCACCTCCAGCATCTCCAGCACTGTACGCATTCACCGGCCACTTTATTAAGTCCACCTGTTCATTTGCTCGGTAACACAAATTGCTAATCAGCCAATCACATGGCAGCAACTCAATGCATTTAGGCATCTAGACGTGGTGAAGACGACTTGATGAAGTTCAAACCGAGCATCAGAATGGGAGAAAAAGGGGATTTAGGTGACTTTGAACCATGGTTGTTGGTGCCAGACGGGCTGGTCTGAGGATTTCAAAGACTGCTGATCTACTGGGATTTTCATGCACAACTATATCTAGGGTTGACAGAGAAAGGTCCGAAAAAGAGAAAATATCCAGCGAGCGGCAGTTGCGTGGAGGAAAATGCCTTGTTGAGGTCAGAGGAGAATGGGCAGACTGGTTCCAGATGATAGAAAGGCAACAGTAACTCATGTCAATATGGGTCAGGAATGTTTCCAATACCTTGTTGAATCAATGCCATGAAGAGTGAAGGCAAAAGGGGGTCCATTCCGGGACCAGCGAGGTGGGCCTAATAAAGTGGCTGGTGAGTGTATATCCTCAAGTCACTACTACAAAGCTAGTCCACCATCTACTTGTACAAGGACTTGGCTCATAGTTCTAAAGAAAGAAGTTTAGTGTCCTCAAAATTGCTTCTAAAAGTTCCTGGAGCGTCCCACTGTTACGCTGAACCTCTCCAAGTTCTAATTCTTCATTAAACATCAGAAAAGGATACCCCTAGACTGGTCATTGAGCCAAAGGAGTGACAGTGACTGGGTGCCTAATTCTGCTGGCTCCTACAGGGGTACCGCTACATACGTATGCAGACAATGGGTGCGGGTGAACTGTCAGTCATAGCAGATGAAGAAACCACATGAAACTCTCCTTGTAGGGAGAAGAATCCCACCTGAGATATGAAATGTGAGAAATCTGAAATATCTGAAATATGAATTTCCCCCATAAGAAAACAGATGTCCTTTGTTCTACCGAAAACTCACACAAAGCTCAGAATGTGAACATCGGTGGGAAGGAAATCCCTCCTCCATCATATTCCCTTCCCAGGACAATTCCTAGAAATAGAGGAAGCCGGATTCTGCAGCTAAAGAACTCCAGAGAAACGAGATTCTTCCAGCAGAACATGAATCGTTATAAGTATATACAGGTGATACGGGTCGGAGTTTTCAGTGTCTTCAAATATGTTGTCACTCAGAGTGTTCAGAGTATGTGAAGAATCTCATTTTAACGGAGAGTGAACATGGAAAATAATTAAAGTAGAACTGCAGCCAAAAGTTTGTTTTTGTGGAACTGTCAAGGTCCTACCTTTTCCAGAGATTGTGCGGCTTCATGTGCTGGCGTCCATCTTGGGTTTCTGCAGAGCATGGTGGGAGTCTTTTATGCCTTCAGGTCTCTGAGGTCCATCCCCCAGAGGGGTGTGGCTGAGTACATATAAGCCTGTGGTCCGCACATGCTCTTTGCACTTGTGTCTTTGTGTTGCTACAGCTCTGTGTATACTCTCGTGACTCTTCTGGTATCTGACTCGGCTTGTAACTAGACCCTTCTCTGCGTTTTCCTTTGATCTGACGTTCCGTTGCTGAACCCGGCCCGTGACCTGTGATTCTTGTCTACTGTTTTGTACCGTTTTGTCCCGTTGTTGTCGACCCGGCCTGCCTGACTACGCTATTGTCATTTCCTGCCAGCTACACGCCATTGGCGACGGCCATTGCCGCAGCCGGGATTTCTCGGGGGCCGCGACCTGGTTCCTGGCTGCGTCAAGTCCATCCCCACCATCAGGGGCCCTGGTGAGGGGCAGCCTTTGACTTAGACTCCGCGCCCTAAGGGACTTCGGTCTGTTGGTGGTGGTTGTCGTCAGTCAGTGCGTTACCCTGCCACTAGGCCTACCTGTCCGTTCCACAGCCCTGCCCTGACAGGAACCCCCTTCCCGGGGGGGACACCAGGAAGAGGAAATCTCCCTCTTAGAACAATCCAAGCAGAGTCCTTGATGAGCAGATAGTGGACTGAGTTTGGAGGTAGAAACTTGAGGATGCTGAACTTTCTTCTACAGATCTGAGCAGAGTCCTCTCCCCGGGAATGAATGGACTGGGCCCTTCAGGACACCAGACACAATGTCCTCTGAGATGCAGCTGATTCCAGAGCAACAGAAGGATGGCAGCACCACACCGTCTCTAGGATCTCTCACACCAGTGTGTACTCAATGTCTTCAGACAGTTGGTTGCCCGGAGCCGTGCACATTGGGAGACTCTAGAACATAGTCCGGGCAGAAGGGGAAGGTATGGATCCCGGAGTGCATCACAGCTCCTGGGGAAAGGAAAATCCCAGCCAAACATCCCAACCCACAAATGCCACATTAGAGAAAAAACATAAATATTGACTACATCCTGGGGGCTGGGCGGGGGAGTCTCCGGATGTACATCAATCCATGGCTTGGCGTGTGATGACAGTATTTGTCACGTTATACATGGGATATGATCTGTCACTGCCATGTGAGGTTCTGGGGGTTATCTACTAAGGCCGGAGAGTGCGAAAATCTGTCTCACTTCTACATACAAACCAATCAGCTTCTGACCTCAGCTGGTTCAATGAAGCTTCGGCAGTAAAACCTGGAAGCTGATTGGTTTCTATGCAGAAGTGAGACAGATTTTGCACTCTCCAGGTTTAGTAAATAAACTGTGTCTATGACGCCATCTTGCCTCGGCGGGATACGCCGTTTTGATGAGAGCGCCTCCCCTTTTTGGGCAGCGCTTGCATGGCGCTGGGAGGGACCTGCAGTTAACCCCTTGGGATGAATGGTAGTGGCAGAGGGAGTATGCTTTTTTCTCTCTCTTCCTTTCTGGGTCATTGTGAACTGATTATAATTTTAGCATGCAAGACCATTATGGCATTCGCTGTTTGCTCCTCTCCCCCCCCCATTTCTGGTTACTTCTCTCTCTTTCTGGATGAGCCGTCTCTAGGCTGAGCCTCACATTGCTTCCAATTCTTAAGCAACTCCTAAGGGGGTAGTGCTACAAAAGTATATTTTGTTGCACTACCCCCTTAGGAGTCACTAAGTTTTTGGGCCCCCCTACAGTCCTGCAGAGCCAGGCAACACGCATCTTCTTCCTCCAGTAACCAGTCCTTAGGCTTGTTTTTAGGTATTGAACTTGGATGGGGTTGAGGGATACATGGGATGCCCAAGGAACTGTGAACTGTGAGGACTGTGAACTGGGAGGACAAAACTATGTACAAATCTATGGACTGGAAGAAAAAAATCTTCTTTGTGTCTTCTTTGAGATCATTCCAGCTCTCTGGTGTACCTTCTCAGACCCCAGATGAATCCTCCTCTTCACCCAGCTGCACTGAGGGTATTCCTTGGGCAATGGGATCCAGAAGCGGCCAAAGATTAAACAGTCCCGGCTGAGGAGCTAGTTGGGTTCCCCACCTGACTGCCCTCTCCCATTATTCAGTCCAGGGGGTGTAAGGTCACAAATACTGTCCTTCCTAAGAGCTTCATGGGTTGGTGGCAACCTTCAGGCCTTCTGCTGGGCTGGCTCCTTCCCTGCTGCTCAGCCTGTCCCTTTCAGTAGTTGGTGGCACAGTAGAGGTCCTCTCTTCCAGCACCTGCCTGTAGGTAGGCCCCTTCCCAGACTCCACACTCCAACCTCCTACTCCTTCTTCTCCCCTACCCACACACTGACCACTTCCTGCTGATCAGGATGTCCTTCTCAGTAGATGGTGGCACATTGGAGGTCCCCTCTTCCAGCACCTGCCTGTAGGTAGGCCCCTTCCCTGGGTCCCCTCCCAGGCTCCACACTCCAACCTCCTACTCCATCTTCTCCCCTACCCACACACTGACCACTTCCTGCTGATCAGGCTCAATTATATCTGAGGGTGGTCCTGACCCCAGATGACCTGGCTGACTCATACCCAGGCTGCTATTCAGAACCTAGTCTAGCTCCCCCTGGCTAAATAGAGGGGTGCTACACTTTTATTCCTTAATGTTAGTTCGTAATCAGCTACACATCTTTGTGGTTTTTCTCCTCTGGTTTACACAGCAGCTACAGGTCACATATAATTTCCACAAATGCCCATACTTATTCAGTGCAGTAATGTGCGTCTAAATATTTTTCACAGAAACTATCGGTATCTGCTGTGGGTGTTATTATGGACTCCTATATGGACTTGTATTCTATCAGCACTCGGTCTGCCCTCCATCTGCCCCTCTGTGGGTCACACTACCACGGCTCCCTAAGGACTTTCAATTCCCAGTCCTGCTGTGTCTAACTAGGAGCTTTTGTCAGTAATAGGGCCACTCGTTGGATTTGAGGAGCCGTTTGTTTGATTGTGCAATACTATTATTTTATTATTCGATTTCTGGTAGGTGTGTACCTTGCACCTAGTCCTGAGGAAGTGGACAGAGATCTACGAAACGCGTCGAGTTCTTGGATGCAATGTGCTGTTACAATTACCACCTATATTTGGACTGTATATGTGAAATATTTTTATTACGAATGGATTTTTTATTGTAAAATCGTTTATATCAATTTTTAAATCAGCTCAGTTACATTTATTTTTACTCGATTTTACTGTGATGAGATCTGTATCTAGCGATGAATACATTTGCAATTGTGTATCAGTTATCTAATAATTTGTATGTTAGGCACCTCATTTAAAGGCCGAGGGTTTACCTACCACCCTACATCACATATATTGCATCAGCGCAGCCATTCTGCCAAAATCATGTAAATATACGTGATTTTGCATTGCCGGGTAGGTGGAGCGCGCACGTTGCCTTACCCGCATTGCTATTGGTCGCAGCGGATGTCAATCACCGGGTCTCAGCCAGCGATTCCCGGCCGGCACTTGATGATCGCTGCTAAAGCTGAGAGGGGAAAGGTCTGTGAGTAAACAACACAGATCTCTCACCTGCCAGCAAGGACATGCTGCTTTGTATCTCTGCACAGCATGGCTCTCAACACCCAGCACACAGGTAACCCTTTGATCTCCCCAGATATTAACCCCTTCCTGCCCAGTGCCATTAGTACAGTGTCAGTGCTTTTTATTAGCGCTGATCACTGTATTGGTGTCACTGGGGATGTTAGTGACACCAAGTCAGTTCCCCCCTCAGAATGCCCTTCGCAGTCCTGCTTTAAGTCGCTGATCACCACCATTACTAGTATAAAATAAATTAATAAAAATTCCCAGTATCTATCCCGCAATTTACAGACGCTATAACTTTCATGCAAACCAAATAATTTACACGTATCGGGATTTTTTTTAGCAAAGACACGGAGCAGAATACATTTTGGCCTAAATTTATGAAGAAATTTGATTTTTTTTTTCATTTTTTTTTATTGGATATGTTTTTTTAGCAAAAAATTAAAAATATTGTTTTTTTCTTCAAAATTTTTTTTTTTGCTTATAGCGCAAAAGGCGATCAAATACCACCGAAAGAAAGCTCTATTTGTGGGGGAAAAAAGGCCATACATTTCAGCATTGCATGAGCGCGCAATTGTAATTTGAAGTAATGCAGTGCCGTATCGCAAAAAAAATGGCCTGGTCAGGAAGGGGGGGGGGGGGGGGGGAATCCTCTGGAGGGCAAGTGTTAAAGTTGTATACAGTATCCAATATGGAAGAAAAATATATTTGAAATGCTACAACTTTGGCCATATTCACTATATTTCAAAATATATTTCAATAAAAAAACTAATATATATATACTGTATGTTGAAATGCGTTTTTTAGATATTACAAAATATATGAAAAATATTTGTAAAAATATATTTTTTTTAATTATATTCTTCTAATTTTTTTTAACATATAAAAAAGTCATTTTAACCTCTTGGCACCGGCCACACGCAAATGTGCGGCCTCCCAGTGTCTGGGCCTTGGCGCTGAGCAGCTGAGTGCCCTGCATGCTCCCAGCACACACGCTCGGTACTCACAGAAAGGTCCCGATCTCCTCTTTCGATCGGGACCTTTCCCGATCATGTGACTGCCATGACGGCAAATCACGGCGATCACATACATGATCCTAAAACCCCGCCCCACCTCCCAGCTTCTGGAACCCTTAAAGGGCCGGGAGGCGCCGGTGCCGAGGGTCTAACATATATTTTTACATATATTTGTATGCATTCCAAAAATGTAGATTTGTATTTTTAAAGACATACAGTATATTTGAAATGTATTTTTAAAAAATATTTTTTGTAATAAAAATGCATTTCAACATACAGTGTATATATATATATATTTTTTTTTTTTCTTTTATTGCAATATATTTTTAAATATATTGAATACGGCCAAAATTTTAGCATTTATATATATGTCAATATATTTGGGAAGAATATTTTGAAAATATATGTCAAATATATTTTTCTTCCATGTGGGATATATCTTCAGAAATGTATTCCTTTTTCTGTCTCACAATGTTCTGAAGAAATGCCCGTAGCAGAAAGAGAAGGAAAGAAATAGCACACGGCAGACATGACAGGGTCTAGAGTGGTTAAGAAAAGACAGGACAGGGATAAGATAGCTATAGGCGGGGTTGTAGGGATGGATCTGTCTTGATTGGTAGCTGGGGGGTGTAGGTGGGGTTTTCTACACCTTGGGCTGCGGGGTTTGGGGAGGGTCCTCACTCTGGAAGATTCCCTCCCGCCCTCCCTGTTTTTGTGTGTTTGTGGGGTATTATGTCACTCCCGGGGGGTGTTATTCCAGTTCGGGTGTGGTTGTTGGTCTTTGGAGGTGGTACTGATTTTGGAAGGTAAAAATAATGGTGTGGGACCCATCCAGGGGCGGACTGACCATTTGGAAACTCGGGCACTGCCCAAGGGCCCAGGGTCAGTAGGGGGCCCCATGAGATGCCCCTGGTACCTTTTTCATAGGCTTTTTTGGACACAGGGGTCCCATGATCCCCTATTGCCCGGGGGCCCCATGAGTTGTCAGTCCGTCCCTGGACCCATCGGTAGTATTTTGTGCCCGGGGGCATTCCAGTTAACCGAGGTTTAACTGGAAGGTGGTGGTGCTCCACTGCGGATGGTATGGTTGTCTCCGTGCCGGTGTGTTGCTGGAGGCCTAGTGTAACATGGTTTCCGCAGGTGGATTTTGGTTCAGCTTTGGCGCCTTCGAAGACCAACAACTCGGATTAGATGTTTCTGTTTTACGGAATGTTTTGTGTATTTGAAGTGTTAATAAAAGGCCGTGTTGGCCATTTTACTCCAATTTGGTGTTATGGTTTTATTTAAGGTAATGCATAAAGGGGGTTGGTGTGGAAGAGTGAAATGGTGTTGGAGGGGGTCTTGATTAGCCTATCTCTAGTGCCCTAGTCATGGCCTTTATGCCATCATCTACATGTAGGGGGTCCAGTTGTAGTACAGTAAGGAAGATGCACCACTTATCGGCCAAAACTTCACGACACGATGGACACAAATCAACTGGTACTTGAAAACCCTCTTTGGGACATCATGTTCTCTTTGGGCTTCATAATGGTGATAGATGGTGAAAAGGCCTCATCCTCAAACAACACAGAGGAAGGGCTCACCGCTGGCTGGGACAAGTTGAAAGATGGGAATGCTGAATGTCCCTTCAACCAGGGGCGGACTGACCATTCGAGCACTCGGGCACTGTCCGAGGGCCCGGGGTCAGTAGAGGGCCCCATGAGATGCCCCTGGTACCTTTTATTGGCTTGTTCATAGACTTTTTTGGGTGTGGGCAAGGACACAGGGGCCCCATGATCACCTATTGCCCGGGGGCCCCATGAGTTGTCAGTCCGCCCCTGCCTTCAACTGTTCTTTTGTCCTTTGGTGATGTCCTCAGTACTTTGGAATCAGCAGATCCTCGATCAGCTTCAACATCCATGGTGAAGAAGTTGTAATCGATATCTGTAACTGTCATTAGAACTTCGGAAAAGTAGGTCTTGTAATTTAAGAACATTGAACGATTTTTGGGGCATCTAGACATACACTGGGTGTTTGTGTTTTCCATCCAACTGTAATGTACTAGGAGCGCAGAGAGAGAGCACACGGAGACAGATTGATCGGGACCCGACGTGCGGGTGTTTATTGGGGCGTTTTTCGGGGTACAGACAATAGATCGGTTAGTCCACAGATCAACACCAGACACAACGACACAGTAAAGTTCTCTTGATGGCAATAGGGGACAACAGGGGGCCGATAGTCCACAGGGATCAACAAGACAGAGTGGTGGAGGTTTCATGGAAATTGGGGTTCATGGGGAGAATTGGGCTCAGTCTTTCGGGCGGCATGGGGTTAGTCCACTTACTGGATGCGGGGAGCCGGACATGGAGGGTTATAGTCCACATAGGCAGCTCCAGGCAGCGAAGGGTTAAGTCCACCAGGCTCACAGCCAGCGAAGGGTTAAGTCCACCAGGCTCACAGGCAGCAAAGGGTAATCTGCACAGAGAAACTCACATGCAGCAAATGGTAAACCCCCATGTAACGAAACCGGTACCTGATCGCACTTGGGTATATTCCGTTATCCCGCAGCTTCCGCTGTCCGAACACCATCCACGGACCACACCCTGAAATCCCTCAGGAAAAAGACAGCACCTGACTCTTCTTAAAACAGGAAGTCAACTCAGTTTATTTTAACACAAAACACAGGATATATACAGAGGGCGGGGAAACACAACCAAGAACAGGAAATACATCATCACCCCTCCCCATCCCACCAAGACACAGAACAATGGGATGAAGCACATGGCAAAGGACATTGACCAACCCCCACACCAATACACAAACAGTACATCCCATAATAGTTGGCTGGCCAGCAAGGCACAGCACAATGGGGGGTAGCACATGGCAAACAGACAATGGACAACCATGTGGCCGAGAACAAAGGAACACACACTATACACAAGACTCAGACATTCACATATACACCCTGTACCCCTTAACAGGCACAGGGTGCCTTAAACATAATGGGAATTTGGGAAGATGTTACAGGGGTCCCCCCACCCCCAAAAGTCACTCCCGTCACACCCCACATAGCGGAGGGACCCAGCAGCAGACTGGCAGGCAGTGGAGCCAATGAAAGGAAGGGGATCAGTGAGGAGGCTGATCCAGAGCTCAGACCTCGCTCACACTAACAGGACAGCAGCCAGGAGATCTACCCCGGGACCGGGGCCCCCACTCTGCATTAAATACAGAGCCAGGCGCATTCCCATTGCCGTGGTAACCTGAGACATAGCTGCGAGTTAGCATAGCAATGGGCCCCGCCCCCCACGTCTCCAGCTCCTGTCGGGCACAGAGCGCGGGAGGAAGGGACCGCGCCTTGCATGTGGGGACAGTGAGGGGGGTGACACAGGAGGGAACCTGCATCTGGATTCCCACAGCAGGGGGGCCAACTTTCTGGTGCTTGGCCAGGGGAGCAGGATGCTCCCTCGGCAGGGGGCCAGATTGCTGGCAACAAAGAGTGAGGGGCTGTTGGGGGGGTGGGGGGAGGGGGTGGAGGGCAGCAGACCGGGGGATGGGGGGGGGAAGACCAGCTCTGTGACACCAAAGCACTGATGCAAGAAGGGAATTTGAAAGCGTTGGCTGATTCCTTTGCACAGATGGCCGTGGCTCGATGTCTTCCAGATGACTTGAAGTCTCTCACACAATTTTGGCAACTGCTGAATTTTCGTATCAGAACCTGGAAGTGCGCGGATGGGATCGGGGGTGGATTTTGATTTTCTGCTGCCCTAGGCAACACTAAATGGGGTGCCCCCCCCCCGCCCATCTAAATTAGAGCCAACAGAGTGAAGGGTGTATTGGCACATGAATTATTCCAGCCCGCGCTCCACATACCCAGAGAGCAGTGATGGGCAGGACACCCCCCCCCCCGTTCAGTTCGCAGTCGAACATGCAAACATAATGAAAGTTTGACCACAAATGTGGAACAGAGGGGACAATTCTTACCACATCTGAGGATACGGCGAGATACCGGAGAGATACTAGACACATTCGTTATTGTCTCATCTGGAAGTGGTGCTCCCCATTGACACATGAATGTAAAAAGAATTGCTGGCAGTTTAACAAAAAAAAAGTGTGGTGACCCCCCCCCCCCCATCCATATCAAGCACTTCAGGTTTAGTATGGATTTTGAGGGGAACCCCAACATCAATTTTTTTTTTAAATGGCGTGGGGGTCACCCCAGAATCCATACCAGACTATTATCAGAGCATGCAGATCAGCAGGTCAGGAAAAGGGAGGGATGAAGGAGCGCCCCCCCTCCTGAACCCTACTAAGACACGTCCTCAACATGGGGGGCTCCCCCCAAAGCACCTTGTCCCCATGTTGATGGGTAGAAGGGCCTCGTCATCACAACTGTGGCCGTTGGTTGGGGGGGTCTGCGGGCAGGAGGCTTATCAGAATCTGGAGGCCCCCTTTAACAAGGGGGCCCCCAGATCCCGCCCCCCCCATGTGAATGAGTACGGGGTATCACTACCCATTCACAATAAAAAAGTGTAATATAAAAATGACCGGAGACAGTCTGTGACAAGTCCTGTATTAGAAATAAAAACAAAAAAATGTCCCCCGAAGTAGATCCAACGCCAATCACGATGCCCGCCGACGCCGCCGACCCGCAAAAAGGAAAAAAAAAACAACAGCTCCGCTCATGACGCTGGTTTCTGCCGTCTGACAGCTGCACCAAAATGACAATTCTTAAATACTGTCATGATGTCACAAGGGGGTGGGGTTGGGTTTGCCCACCCCCTTGTGATGTCATCCTGTGCTGTGATTGGCCAAAACATTGCACCTGACCTGTGGTGTAACAAATGACAGGAGACAGACTATGACAAGTCCTTTATTAAAAACAAAAAAAAAAGTCCCATGAAGTGGATCCAACGCCAATCACGATGCCCGCCGCTGCCGCCGACCCAAAAAAAAGGAAAAAAAGAAACAGTCCACTCTCACCGCCTGTGGTCAGATGCATGGCTTTGGCCAATCACAATGCACTGTCAGTGTGCAGTGCATTGTGGGGCGTGGCGTGCGAACAGCCCTCTGAACGCCCTTGCCAGTCATGTGTTCCCAAACACACAAAAGGCCGATGTTCCAGTCGGACTAATTCCCTACCGGGGAGTGGCCACATGGACGGGACGGGCGGGCTACCTCCAACCAGCCGGATCCAAGCACACCCTGCAACAGCCTCTGATGCTCTCCTGCCTGGCGTGGCCTTCTTCTGCTCGATTTGTCACCCCCCCCACGCCGAGATGCTCAGTCACCGGCCTTGGAGATATCACTGCTGCTGGGGAGAGGCACCGCCGGGGAGTGGCCACATGGACGGGACGGGCGGGCCACCTCCAACCAACCGGATCCGAGCACACCCTGCAACAGCCTCTGATGCTCTCCTGCCTGGCGTGGCCTTCTTCTGCTCGATTTGTCACCCCCCCCCACTCCGAGATGCTCAGTCACCGGCCCCAGAGATATCACTGCTGCTGGGGAGAGGCACTGCCCAACCTACTGGAACGGGTGGGCCACCTCCAACCAACCGGATCCGAGCACACCCTGCAACAGCCTCTGATGCTCTCCTGCCTGGCGTGGCCTTCATCTGCTCTATTTGTCACCCCCTGCTCCGAGCTGCCGCTCAGTCACCGGCCCCGGAGATATCACTGCTGCTGGGAGAGGCACTGCCCAACCTACTGGAACGACCAGCCGGATCCGAGCACACCCTGCAACAGCCTCTGATGCTCTCCTGCCTGGCATGGCCTTCATCTGCTCTATTTGTCACCCCCCCACTCCGAGCTGCTCAGTCACCGGCCCCGGAGATATCACTGCTGCTGGGGAGAGGCACCGCCCAACCTACTGGAACCCGAGCACACCCTGCAACAGCCTCTGACGCTCTCCTGCCTGGTGTGGCCTTCTTCTGCTCGATTTGTCACCCCCCCCCCACTCCGAGCTGCCGCTGTCCGCTCTCCTCCGGCCATGAGGACGATCTGATGAGACCTCTTCAAATTAAAATACACCGACTGTTAGATTTCCCTTCAAACAAAAACCTGAAACCGAAATAAAGAAAATGTCGATATAAATTTGCCGAGCCTAACCTTTCCTAATTACAGGCGTGTGGACACAGAGGAGGCGTAAACGCACATATGAAGAAAAGGCGCCGACCGCCATTACATAAATCACGGCTACATTTTCATCATTCCGGGGTGGCCAGTCATGTTTTAGGCGACATTAATGAGAAATGAAGAGCGCTTCAGTCGTAAAGAGAAAAGAGGAAACAGGACAGAAGGTTCAGGAGGAAATCGCTCCGATGTCATATGCGAAGCTGCAGAAATACGCTGGAAATGTGCGGCCAATTCGTGGCGACGCGCTGGAACGCCCTGCGATTTATCTGCTCGGGTGACGCCAAATATTCAGATATCTGCCGGCCTGCTGATGGCTTTCTAATGAAGAAAACACACTTTTGTGTTTGAGTGGATTTAATCCGACTGTTGCTGGCATTTGTATATAATAATAATGATAATAATAATAAAAATAGAAATAATAATAATGATAATAATAATAATAAAAATAGAAATAATAATAATATAATAATAATAATGATAATAATAATAATAATAATAATAATAATAAAAATAGAAATAATAATAATATAATAATAATAATGATAATAATAATAAAAATAGAAATAATAATAATATAATAATAATAATGATAATAATAATAGTAATAATATAATAATAATAATGATAATAATAATAATAATAATAATAATAATAAAAATAGAAATAATAATAATATAATAATAATAATGATAATAATAATAATAATAATAATAATAATAATAATAGAAAGAATAATAATAATAATAATAATAATAATATTAAAAATAGAAATAATAATAATATAATAATAATAATAATAATAATAATAATAAAAATAGAAATAATAATAATATAATAATAATAATGATAATAATAATAATAGAAAGAATAATAATAATAAAAATAGAAATAATAATAATATAATAATAATAATGATAATAATAATAATAATAATAGAAAGAATAATAATAATAATAATAATAATAATAATAAAAATAGAAATAATATAATAATAATAATGATAATAATAATAATAATAATAATAATAATAATAAAAATAGAAATAATAATAATATAATAATAATAATGATAATAATAATAATAGAAATAATAATAATAATAAAAATAGAAATAATAATAATATAATAATAATAATGATAATAATAATAATAGAAATAATAATAATAATAATAATAATAATAATAAAAATAGAAAGAAGAATAATAATAATAAAAATAGAAAGAATAATAAAAATTTACAATTTCTGGGGAAATTGTGTGAAGTGTTCTTGCCTGCAGCAGTAGTCTACAACTGGAGTGGGCGGAGTAACTGGGCGGAGTAGCTTTTGTCACTCTGCTGGCTGCTCACACGCCTGGGTTCCTATGGCAACTCACTCTACAGCAAGAGCAGAGAAGAGCGGTTATAAACAAACTGCTCCAACTTGCTCACTTCACTGGCAGTTGCCATCTTCAAACGGTTGTAGTTTTAAAACTATAAATCCTACAGTGAAGAGCTTTATATTATGAGAATCACAAGACCCAGACCTACATTTTGATGCATAGTATGTCTCTGAAATATTAAAAATGAAGGCGCAGTCGCAGTTTAGAAATGACCCTTCAAATTTGAGGTGGCTAGAGTGGAGTTTCAATGAATGGGCGGCGTGAGTTGCAAACAAATGGTCATATTGTGAAAACTATCAGGACTGTGGCTTAGCCGTGGACATGTTTAGTGGCAGCAGGGATAGCTGAACGTTTTGTGTCAGATTTGGGATGAGGGAGTGACGGCAGTTTAGAAATCATGTCCTGATTCTTCAGCTCACACTCTAGTGTTGAACATTCCACCATTCATTCCTATGGGACCAATTTCACCACAAAAACGGCGATATTTCCTGAAGCATTCGGTAAAACGTTCCACAAAGTAATAGCCCACCAATCGGGAACAATCCGCACGTTTCCGGATATTACTGTCTATGGAGTGTAAGAACTGTAGGAGGAGTTAGGGGGGTAAATGTGGGAGGAGTTAGGGGGGCAAATGTGGGAGGAGTTAGGGGGGTAAATTTAGCTCTAATAATCCAAATATATATGTGAGATAACAGGAAGTGGTCGCCATGCAGGAACACTTAATAATATCATAATAGCCGGAATACACTTCTTACATTTCTACAGCAAGAAAGACCACCACATCTACATTCCACCGAACCACATCTACATTCCACCGAACCACATCTACATTCCACCGAACCACATCTACATTCCACCGAACCACATCTACATTCCACCGAACTACATCTACATTCCACCGAACCACATCTACATTCCATTGAACCACATCTACATTCCATTGAACCACATCTACATTCCACCGAACCACATCTACATTCCATTGAACCACATCTACATTCCACCGAACCACATCTACATTCCATTGAACCACATCTACATTCCACCGAACCACATCTACATTCCACCGAACCACATCTACATTCCATTGAACCACATCTACATTCCACCGAACCACATCTACATTCCACCGAACCACATCTACATTCCATTGAACCACATCTACATTCCATTGAACCACATCTACATTCCACCGAACCACATCTACATTCCATTGAACCACATCTACATTCCACTGAACCACATCTACATTCCATTGAACCACATCTACATTCCACCGAACCACATCTACATTCCACCGAACCACATCTACATTCCATTGAACCACATCTACATTCCACCGAACCACATCTACATTCCATTGAACCACATCTACATTCCACCGAACCACATCTACATTCCACCGAACCACATCTACATTCCACCGAACCACATTTACATTCCACCGAACCACATCTACATTCCACCGAACCACATCTACATTCCACCGAACCACATCTACATTCCACCGAACCACATCTACATTCCACCGAACCACATCTACATTCCATTGAACCACATCTACATTCCACCGAACCACATCTACATTCCATTGAACCACATCTACATTCCACCGAACCACATCTACATTCCATTGAACCACATCTACATTCCACCGAACCACATCTACATTCCACCGAACCACATCTACATTCCACCGAACTACATCTACATTCCACCGAACCACATCTACATTCCATTGAACCACATCTACATTCCATTGAACCACATCTACATTCCACCGAACCACATCTACATTCCATTGAACCACATCTACATTCCACCGAACCACATCTACATTCCATTGAACCACATCTACATTCCACCGAACCACATCTACATTCCACCGAACCACATCTACATTCCACCGAACCACATCTACATTCCACTGAACCACATCTACATTCCATTGAACCACATCTACATTCCACCGAACCACATCTACATTCCATTGAACCACATCTACATTCCACCGAACCACATCTACATTCCACTGAACCACATCTACATTCCATTGAACCACATCTACATTCCATTGAACCACATCTACATTCCACCGAACCACATCTACATTCCATTGAACCACATCTACATTCCACCGAACCACATCTACATTCCATTGAACCACATCTACATTCCACCGAACCACATCTACATTCCACCGAACCACATCTACATTCCACCGAACCACATCTACATTCCACCGAACCACATCTACATTCCACCGAACTACATCTACATTCCACCGAACCACATCTACATTCCACCGAACCACATCTACATTCCACCGAACTACATCTACATTCCATTGAACCACATCTACATTGCACCGAACCACATCTACATTCCATTGAACCACATCTACATTCCACCGAACCACATCTACATTCCATTGAACCACATCTACATTCCACCGAACCACATCTACATTCCACCGAACCACATCTACATTCCACCGAACCACATTTACATTCCACCGAACCACATCTACATTCCACCGAACCACATCTACATTCCACCGAACCACATCTACATTCCACCGAACCACATCTACATTCCATTGAACCACATCTACATTCCACCGAACCACATCTACATTCCATTGAACCACATCTACATTCCACCGAACCACATCTACATTCCATTGAACCACATCTACATTCCACCGAACCACATCTACATTCCACCGAACCACATCTACATTCCACCGAACTACATCTACATTCCACCGAACCACATCTACATTCCATTGAACCACATCTACATTCCATTGAACCACATCTACATTCCACCGAACCACATCTACATTCCATTGAACCACATCTACATTCCACCGAACCACATCTACATTCCATTGAACCACATCTACATTCCACCGAACCACATCTACATTCCACCGAACCACATCTACATTCCACCGAACCACATCTACATTCCACTGAACCACATCTACATTCCATTGAACCACATCTACATTCCACCGAACCACATCTACATTCCATTGAACCACATCTACATTCCACCGAACCACATCTACATTCCACTGAACCACATCTACATTCCATTGAACCACATCTACATTCCATTGAACCACATCTACATTCCACCGAACCACATCTACATTCCATTGAACCACATCTACATTCCACCGAACCACATCTACATTCCATTGAACCACATCTACATTCCACCGAACCACATCTACATTCCACCGAACCACATCTACATTCCACCGAACCACATCTACATTCCACCGAACCACATCTACATTCCACCGAACTACATCTACATTCCACCGAACCACATCTACATTCCACCGAACCACATCTACATTCCACCGAACTACATCTACATTCCATTGAACCACATCTACATTGCACCGAACCACATCTACATTCCATTGAACCACATCTACATTCCACCGAACCACATCTACATTCCACCGAACCACATCTACATTCCATTGAACCACATCTACATTCCACCGAACCACATCTACATTCCACTGAACCACATCTACATTCCATTGAACCACATCTACATTCCATTGAACCACATCTACATTCCACCGAACCACATCTACATTCCATTGAACCACATCTACATTCCATTGAACCACATCTACATTCCACCGAACCACATCTACATTCCATTGAACCACATCTACATTCCATTGAACCACATCTACATTCCACTGAACCACATCTACATTCCACCGAACCACATCTACATTCCATTGAACCACATCTACATTCCACTGAACCACATCTACATTCCATTGAACCACATCTACATTCCACCGAACCACATCTACATTCCATTGAACCACATCTACATTCCACCGAACCACATCTACATTCCATTGAACCACATCTACATTCCACCGAACCACATCTACATTCCACCGAACCACATCTACATTCCACCGAACCACATCTACATTCCACTGAACCACATCTACATTCCATTGAACCACATCTACATTCCACCGAACCACATCTACATTCCATTGAACCACATCTACATTCCACCGAACCACATCTACATTCCACTGAACCACATCTACATTCCATTGAACCACATCTTCATTCCATTGAACCACATCTACATTCCACCGAACCACATCTACATTCCATAGAACCACATCTACATTCCACCGAACCACATCTACATTCCATTGAACCACATCTACATTCCACCGAACCACATCTACATTCCACCGAACCACATCTACATTCCACCGAACCACATCTACATTCCACCGAACCACATCTACATTCCACCGAACCACATCTACATTCCACTGAACCACATCTACATTCCACCGAACCACATCTACATTCCACCAAACTACATCTACATTCCACCGAACCACATCTACATTCCACCGAACCACATCTACATTCCACCGAACTACATCTACATTCCATTGAACCACATCTACATTGCACCGAACCACATCTACATTCCATTGAACCACATCTACATTCCACCGAACCACATCTACATTCCACCGAACCACATCTACATTCCATTGAACCACATCTACATTCCACCGAACCACATCTACATTCCACTGAACCACATCTACATTCCATTGAACCACATCTACATTGCATTGAACCACATCTACATTCCACCGAACCACATCTACATTCCATTGAACCACATCTACATTCCATTGAACCACATCTACATTCCACCGAACCACATCTACATTCCATTGAACCACATCTACATTCCATTGAACCACATCTACATTCCACTGAACCACATCTACATTCCACCGAACCACATCTACATTCCATTGAACCACATCTACATTCCACTGAACCACATCTACATTCCATTGAACCACATCTACATTCCACCGAACCACATCTACATTCCATTGAACCACATCTACATTCCACCGAACCACATCTACATTCCATTGAACCACATCTACATTCCACCGAACTACATTTATTTTATTTCAGGTACTTATGTAGCACCGTCAATTTACACATATATATTGTACATTCACATCAGGCCCCACCCCCGAGGAGCGTACAATCTAGGGTCCCTAACTCACATTCATACATACACATACTAGGGACAATTCACCTCCCAGCATGTCTTTGGAGTGTGAGAGGAAACCTGAGTACCTGGAGTAAACCCACACAGGCACAGGGAGAACATGCAAACTCCATGCAGGTGGTGCTGTAGTTGGGATTTGAACCAATGACACGAATACTGCCAGGCGGAAGTGCTAACCATTTAGACACTGTGCTGCCCAGACTAAGGTATACAGCACATAACATTTCACTTTAACCCCTCCCCCTCCAGAGGATCCCCCCTCCCCCTTCCAGACCAGACTATTTCTTTTCCGATATGGCGTTGCATTACTTTAACTGACAATTGCGCGGTCATGCAACGCCGCACCCAAATTAACTTTATGTCTCACAAATAGAGCTTTTTTTTAGGTGTTACTTGATCGCCTGTGCGGTTTTTATTTTTTGCGTTATAAAAAAAGACCGACAAGTCTGAAAAAAAACATTTTTTACTTTTTGCTATTAAACGTTGCCAGGAAAAAAAAATTTCCGCCAAAATGTCCCCCGCTCCACGTCCCCTGCTCCCTGTCCCCCGCTCCCTGTCCCCCGCTCCCTGTCTCCCGCTCCGCGTCTCCCGCTCCCTGTCCCCCGCTCCGTGTGCCCCGCTCCGTGTCTCCCGCGCCGTGTGCCCCGCTCCGCGTCTCCCGCTCCCTGTCCCCCGCTCCGTGTGCCCCGCTCCGTGTCTCCCGCGCCGTGTGCCCCGCTCCGCGTCTCCCGCTCCCTGTCCCCCGCTCCGTGTCCCCCGCTCCGTGTCTCCCGCTCCGTGTGCCCCGCTCCGTGTCTCCCGCTCCGCGTCTCCCGCTCCGTGTCTCCCGCTCTGCGTCTCCCGCTCCGTGTCTTCGCTAAAAAAAACAATCCCAATACGTGTAAATTAATTGGTTTACATGGAAGTTATCGCGTCTACAAATGGCGGGATATAGACTGGGATTTTTTTTTTTATTAGTAATGGCGGCGATCAGCGACTTATAGCGGGACTGCGGCGGGCATTCTGACACTGGGGGGGGGGGGGGGGAGCTGACTTGGTGTCACTGACATCTCCAGTGACACCAATACAGTGATTAGTGCTAATAAAAAGCCCCGACACTGTACTAATGGCACTGGGCAGGAAGGGGTTAATGTGAGGGGCAATCAAAGGGTTACCTGTGTGCGTTTCACTGTGAGCATGCTGCTATGCAGAGCCATACTAAGCAGTGTGGAGGAGCTGACAGGAGAGAGATCTGTATTGGAGATACTTGGCGATCACTGGGTGCCGTTGGGGAATCACCGATTGGGACCTGGTGATTGACAGACGAGGCAGCGAATGGCAGCACGGGTTGGATAATAATAGTCCTCATACACGTTGGACGTTGTCACAGCGGCTGATTTTGGCTTTTGACATTTTTTTCTACAGCCATAACCCCCCAGCATGTCCTCCTCGGTGTCCGTGCGCACAGAGACTGGAATCAGAGTACGGAGTAGTGACCTTTGGATGGGAGGAGTACGGAGCAGTGACCTTTGGATGGGAGGAGTACGGAGTAGTGACCGTTGGATAGGATGAGTACAGAGTAGTGACCTTTGGATGGGAGGAGTACGGAGTAGTGACCTTTGGATGGGAGGAGTACGGAGTAGTGACCGTTGGATAGGATGAGTACAGAGTAGTGACCGTTGGATGGGAGGAGTACGGAGTAGTGACCTTTGGATGGGAGGAGTACGGACTAGTGACCGTTGGATGGGAGGAGTACGGAGTAGTGGCCGTTGGATGGGAGGAGTACGGAGTAGTGACCATTGGATGGGAGGAGTACGGAGTAGTGACCATTGGATGGGAGGAGTACGGAGTAGTGGCCGTTGGATGGGAGGAGTACGGAGTAGTGACCTTTGGATGGGAGGAGTACGGACTAGTGACCGTTGGATGGGAGGAGTACGGAGTAGTGGCCGTTGGATGGGAGGAGTACGGAGTAGTGACCATTGGATGGGAGGAGTACGGAGTAGTGACCATTGGATGGGAGGAGTACGGAGTAGTGGCCGTTGGATGGGAGGAGTACGGAGTAGTGGCCGTTGGTTTTAGCAGTTAGTAGGTTGTTGGTGAGGTTTAGAAGGCAGTTTCTGTGAAATATGGATGGGGGAGTTTACACTGAAGATTAGAAATTAATGACATAGCTTATTCAGTTTGTGGGGCTCAGACACAGTTTAGGGTTCAGTTTGTGGGGCTCAGACACAGTTTAGGGTTCAGTTTGTGGGGCTCAGACACAGTTTAGGGTTCAGTTTGTGGGGCTCAGACACAGTTTAGGTTCAGTTTGTGGAGCTCAGACACAGTTTAGGGTTCAGTTTGTGGGGCTCAGACACTAAACTAAAGGCTTTCTTATTGGACGGCTGAACCCCTCTCTGCCCAGACAGATGGGGGCAGGGATGTTATAGATTTCAGGCAGGAGACAGGTCAGCCTCCATGAGGACCCAACAGGCTGACTTATGCAGGCCATTCATCCGAATAAAAAATCGTCCAATTTTTGCACCGTTAATGGGTTAATTGGTCGGCCGTTTTTTGGGGTTATGGCACATTTTTTTTATCAGTAAAGTTGGAAAAAATCGGCCGATTTTCCCGGCAATGATAGGGAAATTGGTTGATCGTTTTACAGAAGGAATAAAAAGAAGAAGAATTCCAGTCCGCTATTATATTTGACATGAAAAGTCTTGCGGTTGCAACATTGTATCTATTTGTATCCGAATAAAAACATCTGTATCCGAAATGGATACAAATGGATACATTGTTGCAACCGCAAGACTTTTCATGTCAAATATAACAGCGGAGCTCTCTGCAGGGACAGAAGTAATTAAATGCCGGTCATAGACGGGACAAAAATCGGCCAATTTTTTTCATCGTTGGTGGTAACATCAGCCGATTGAACGACTGGTTCTTCTTTTTTTTTAAATGGCTGTGAGGACCCAACAGGCTGACTTAGGCCTCCATGAGGACCCGACAGGCCGACTTAGGCCTCCGTGAGGACCCGACAGGCCGACTTAGGCCTCCGTGAGGACCCGACAGGCCGACTTAGGCCTCCGTGAGGACCCGACAGGCCGACTTAGGCCTCCGTGAGGACCCGACAGGCCGACTTAGGCCTCCGTGAGAACCCGACAAGCCGACTTAGGCCTCCATGAGGACCCGACAGGCCGACTTAGGCTTCCATGAGGACCCAACAGGCTGACTTAGGCCTCCATGAGGACCCAACAGGCTGACTTAGGCCTCCGTGAGGACCCGACAGGCCGACTTAGGCCTCCGTGAGGACCCGACAAGCCGACTTAGGCCTCCGTGAGGACCCGACAGGCTGACTTAGGCCTCCGTGAGGACCCGACAAGCCGACTTAGGCCTCCGTGAGGACCCGACAGGCCGACTTAGGCCTCCGTGAGGACCCGACAAGCCGACTTAGGCCTCCATGAGGAACCGACAGGCCGACTTAGGCTTCCACGAGGACCCAACAGGCCGACTTTGGCTTCCATGAGGACCCAACAGGCTGACTTAGGCCTCCATGAGTCCCGACAGGCTGACTTAGGCCTCCGTGAGGACCCGACAGGCCGACTTAGGCCTCCGTGAGGACCCAACAGGCCGACTTAGGCCTCCATGAGGACCCGACAGGCCGACTTAGGCCTCCATGAGGACCCGACAGGCCGACTTAGGCCTCCGTGAGGACCCGACAGGCCGACTTAGGCCTCCGTGAGGACCCGACAGGCCGACTTAGGCCTCCGTGAGGACCCGACAGGCCGACTTAGGCCTCACTGAGGACCCGACAGGCCGACTTAGGCCTCCGTGAGGACCCAACAGGCCGACTTAGGCCTCCATGAGGACCCGATAGGCCGACTTAGGTCTCCGTGAGGACCCGACAGGCCGACTTAGGCCTCCGTGAGGACCCAACAGGCCGACTTAGGTCTCCGTGAGGACCCGACAGGCCGACTTAGGCCTCCGTGAGGACCCGACAGGCCGACTTAGGCCTCCGTGAGGACCCAACAGGCCGACTTAGGCCTCATGCACACTGGATGTTATAACAACATGGTGGTGTTAGCTGTAGAATGTCACATTAAGAAACAAGTTTTGCCTTTTTTTAGCAATAGCATTTTTCATCTTTTGAGTTTTTTAGCAATTTTTGCCAAAACTATTCTCCCATAAAAACTCAAAGCCTCAAAAATTGCTCAGAAACGCTGGAAAGTTGTGTTATTTCGTGTTTTTCAGCTTTTCTCAGCATTAGTGTTTTTTATAGCTGAAAAACTTCTCTAGAAACACGCTAGTTCTGGGTTTTGTTTTCCAGCCAAAAAATGCTGATTGAAGCCCGTGTGTATGTGAGATCAAAGCGCGCAAATCCCCGATTGGCTGAAGTCACAAAGCTGCAATATACAGGAGGACATCACCTCCGAAAAGGCAACTGGTGAACCCTTCAAACTTTGTGAGCCCCATAGAGACCTTCACACCTCTGAAAAGCGATCGGAATTGGAAAAAAATAATTGAATAAATCGAGTGCGTATAGTAATCATAAAAACATGAGAAACCGTAATACGCGGTCAAAGTAACCCAACATTTCATGCATTGTCCATGAGCCCTATGAAGACCCTCACACCTCTGAAGAGTGATCGAGGTCCAGGATTGGTCAAATCTCAATGTGCAAAAATTCACCTAAATATACATAAAAGTTAGTAGGTTAAAAATTTCAAAAACAAAAAAACAACAAAACGTCCAAATAGACATAAAAATAGTCCATAAGTAAGGAACGAATGAGGACTTACCAGAAATGGGGACCCCATAATTACAGGGGGACCCAGCCAGCTTTATAATGTAGAGCCCTGGCAGGCTTCCCCTATCACGCCCCAAAGCATGGAACGTCCCGTATCACGCCCCAAAGCATGGAACTTCCCGTATCACGCCCCAAAGCATGGAACTTCCCCTATCACGCCCCAAAGCATGGAACTTCCCCTATCACGCCCCAAAGCATGGAACTTCCCCTATCACGCCCCAAAGCATGGAACTTCCCGTATCACGCCCCAAAGCATGGAACTTCCCGTATCACGCCCCAAAGCATGGAACTTCCCGTATCACGCCCCAAAGCATGGAACGTCCCGTATCACGCCCCAAAGCATGGAACATCCCGTATCACGCCCCAAAGCATGGAACTTCCCCTATCACGCCCCAAAGCATGGAACGTCCCGTATCACGCCCCAAAGCATGGAACTTCTCGTATCACGCCCCAAAGCATGGAACTTCCCCTATCACGCCCCAAAGCATGGAACTTCCCGTATCACGCCCCAAAGCATGGAACTTCCCGTATCACGCCCCAAAGCATGGAACTTCCCCTATCACGCCCCAAAGCATGGAACTTCCCCTATCACGCCCCAAAGCATGGAACTTCCCGTATCACGCCCCAAAGCATGGAACTTCCCGTATCACGCCCCAAAGCATGGAACTTCCCGTATCACGCCCCAAAGCATGGAACGTCCCGTATCACGCCCCAAAGCATGGAACATCCCGTATCACGCCCCAAAGCATGGAACTTCCCCTATCACGCCCCAAAGCATGGAACGTCCCGTATCACGCCCCAAAGCATGGAACTTCTCGTATCACGCCCCAAAGCATGGAACTTCCCGTATCACGCCCCAAAGCATGGAACTTCCCCTATCACGCCCCAAAGCATGGAACTTCCCCTATCACGCCCCAATGCATGGAACTTCCCCTATCACGCCCCAAAGCATGGAACGTCCCGTATCACGCCCCAAAGCATGGAACATCCCGTATCACGCCCCAAAGCATGGAACTTCTCGTATCACGCCCCAAAGCATGGAACTTCCCGTATCACGCCCCAAAGCATGGAACTTCCCGTATCACGCCCCAAAGCATGGAACTTCCCGTATCACGCCCCAAAGCATGGAACGTCCCGTATCACGCCCCAAAGCATGGAACTTCCCCTATCACGCCCCAAAGCATGGAACTTCCCGTATCACGCCCCAATGCACGGAACTTCCCATATCACGCCCCAAAGCATGGAACTTCTCGTATCACGCCCCAAAGCATGGAACTTCCCCTATCACGCCCCAAAGCATGGAACTTCCCCTATCACGCCCCAATGCATGGAATTTCCCCTATCACGCCCCAAAGCATGGAACTTCCCGTATCACGCCCCAAAGCATGGAACTTCCCATATCACGCCCCAAAGCATGGAACTTCCCCTATCACGCCCCAATGCATGGAACTTCCCCTATCACGCCCCAAAGCATGGAACGTCCCGTACCACGCCCCAAAGCATGGAACTTCCCCTATCACGCCCCAAAGCATGGAACTTCCCCTATCACGCCCCAAAGCATGGAACTTCTCGTATCACGCCCCAAAGCATGGAACTTCCCCTATCACGCCCCAAAGCATGGAACATCCCGTATAACGCCCCAAAGCATGGAACTTCTCGTATCACGCCCCAAAGCATGGAACTTCCCCTATCACGCCCCAAAGCATGGAACTTCCCCTATCACGCCCCAAAGCATGGAACTTCCCGTATCACGCCCCAAAGCATGGAACATCCCGTATCACGCCCCAAAGCATGGAACTTCTCGTATCACGCCCCAAAGCATGGAACTTCCCGTATCACGCCCCAAAGCATGGAACTTCCCCTATCATGCCCCAAAGCATGGAACGTCCCCTATCACGCCCCAAAGCATGGAACTTCTCGTATCACGCCCCAAAGCATGGAACTTCCCGTATCACGCCCCAAAGCATGGAACGTCCCGTATCACGCCCCAAAGCATGGAACTTCCCCTATCACGCCCCAAAGCATGGAACTTCCCCTATCACGCCCCAAAGCATGGAACTTCCCCTATCATGCCCCAAAGCATGGAACTTCCCGTATCACGCCCCAAAGCATGGAACATCCCGTATCACGCCCCAAAGCATGGAACATCCCGTATCACGCCCCAAAGCATGGAACATCCCGTATCACGCCCCAAAGCATGGAACTTCTCGTATCACGCCCCAATGCATGGAATTTCCCCTATCACGCCCCAAAGCATGGAACTTCCCGTATCACGCCCCAAAGCATGGAACTTCCCATATCACGCCCCAAAGCATGGAACTTCCCCTATCACGCCCCAAAGCATGGAACTTCCCCTATCACGCCCCAAAGCATGGAACGTCCCCTATCACGCCCCAAAGCATGGAACATCCCGTATCACGCCCCAAAGCATGGAACTTCCCGTATCACGCCCCAAAGCATGGAACATCCCGTATCACGCCCCAAAGCATGGACCTTCCCATATCTCGCCCCAAAGAATTGAACTTCCCGTATCGCGCCCCAAAGCATGGAACTTCCCGTATCACGCCCCAAAGCATGGAACTTTCCGTATCTCGCCCCAAAGAATGGAACTTCCCGTATCGCGCCCCAAAGCATGGAACTTCCCCTATCACGCCCCAAAGCATGGAACTTCCCCTATCACGCCCCAAAGCATGGAACTTCCCCTATCACGCCCCAAAGCATGGAACTTCCCCTATCACGCCCCAAAGCATGGAACTTCCCGTATCACGCCCCAAAGCATGGAACTTCCCCTATCACGCCCCAAAGCATGGAACTTCCCCTATCACGCCCCAATGCATGGAACTTCCCCTATCACGCCCCAAAGCATGGAACGTCCCGTATCACGCCCCAAAGCATGGAACATCCCGTATCACGCCCCAAAGCATGGAACTTCTCGTATCACGCCCCAAAGCATGGAACTTCCCGTATCACGCCCCAAAGCATGGAACTTCCCGTATCACGCCCCAAAGCATGGAACTTCCCGTATCACGCCCCAAAGCATGGAACGTCCCGTATCACGCCCCAAAGCATGGAACTTCCCCTATCACGCCCCAAAGCATGGAACTTCCCGTATCACGCCCCAATGCACGGAACTTCCCATATCACGCCCCAAAGCATGGAACTTCTCGTATCACGCCCCAAAGCATGGAACTTCCCCTATCACGCCCCAAAGCATGGAACTTCCCCTATCACGCCCCAATGCATGGAATTTCCCCTATCACGCCCCAAAGCATGGAACTTCCCGTATCACGCCCCAAAGCATGGAACTTCCCATATCACGCCCCAAAGCATGGAACTTCCCCTATCACGCCCCAAAGCATGGAACTTCCCCTATCACGCCCCAAAGCATGGAACGTCCCCTATCACGCCCCAAAGCATGGAACATCCCGTATCACGCCCCAAAGCATGGAACTTCCCGTATCACGCCCCAAAGCATGGAACATCCCGTATCACGCCCCAAAGCATGGACCTTCCCATATCTCGCCCCAAAGAATTGAACTTCCCGTATCGCGCCCCAAAGCATGGAACTTCCCGTATCACGCCCCAAAGCATGGAACTTTCCGTATCTCGCCCCAAAGAATGGAACTTCCCGTATCGCGCCCCAAAGCATGGAACTTCCCCTATCACGCCCCAAAGCATGGAACTTCCCCTATCACGCCCCAAAGCATGGAACTTCCCCTATCACGCCCCAAAGCATGGAACTTCCCCTATCACGCCCCAAAGCATGGAACTTCCCGTATCACGCCCCAAAGCATGGAACTTCCCCTATCACGCCCCAATGCATGGAACTTGCAGAACGATTTCCATTCTATTCTATGGATGAGAAATCGCAACAAAACAGCAGAAATAGTCACACAAGAACGACTTTAGAAATGGCGCCACAGCAAATCGCACGCGTTCAGACGCCGACATTCACATTCATGAGATGCCATTTCAGGTGCGATTTCTGAAGACTGTATTGCGACTTGTGAAGATTCTCAAAGATTTCTTGCGATTTGCAGCTCGATTTCCATTCTATGTATGTGAAATCGCAACAAAAAACAGCAGAAAAAGTCACGGAAGAGCTACATTAGAAATGGCGCCACAGCAAATCGCACGCGTTCAGGCGCCAACATTCACATTCATTAGATGCCACTTCAATTCCCAAATCGCACTTGAAATTGCACCAGTATGACTGAGTACTAAATCACCAGTCACACCGCTGCGCTTTGTGTGCGATTTCAGCGTGATTTCAGGTGCGATTTTTGAAGACTTTATTGTGACTTGTGAAGATTTTCAACGATTTCTTGCGATTTGCAGCGCAATTTCCATGATATTCTATGTCTGTGAAATCGCAACAAAACGGCAGAAAAAGTCATGCAAGAACGGCTTTAGAAATGGCGCTGCAGCAAATCGCACGTGTTAAGACGCCGAAATTCACCTTCATTAGATACAATTTCAGGTGCGATTTCTAAAGACTTTATTGCGACTTGTGAAGATTTTCAACAATTTCTTGCAATTTGCAGAACGATTTCCATTCTATTCTATGGATGTGAAATCGCAACCAAACGGCAGAAAAAGTCACACAAGAGCTACGTTAGAAATCGCACCGCAGCAAATCGCACGCGTTCAGACTCCGACATTCACATTCATTAGATGCAATTCCCAAATCGTACTTTAAATTGCAGCGTTGTGACTGAGTACTAAGTCACCAGTCACACCGCTGCGATTTGTGTGCGATTTCAGGTGCAATATCTGAAGACTTTATTTGTGAAGATTTTCAATGATTTCTTGCGATTTGCAGTGCGAATTCCATTCTATTCTATAGATGTGAAATCGCAACAAAACAGCAGAAAAAGTCACGCAAGTACTACTTTACAATGGCGCTGCAGCAAATCGCACGCGTTCAGACTCCGACATTCACCTTCATCCGATGAGATTTCAATTCCCAAATCTCACCTGAAATCGCACGGTTGTGACCGGGCGCTTAGACTCCGTTCGCACCAAGGCGTTTTTTTTGTGCTTTTTGCTGTTTTCAGAAACGCACTACAGTCCATGTAACACGGTCTCCTATGGAACATGTAGGCTTTTTTGAGCCGCTGCGTTTTTTGGAAAGGGTCGGGGACTATTTTAGAAGCAGAAAGCCTTCAGGCTGACATTTCTTATCAGACAGAGAGAATACGAGGAACACACACACCCATCCCTGGGGGCGGGGCGACATTATTGCCTCAAATTGAATCCCTCAATCATTGCAAACTTTCATTGTCCAAAAAAATGTATATAAAGTGCTTGTGAGCCACTAAATACTAATACTTTACGTACTCGGGTCGTTGGTTCGAATCCCAGCCACGGCACCACCTGCCTGGAGTTTGCATGTTCTCCCTGTGCCTGCGTGGGTTTCCTCTGGGTACTCCAGTTTCCTCCCACACTCCAAAGACATGCTGATAGGTTAACTGTATCCTGTCTAAATTGTCCCTAGTATGTGTATGTATGAATGTGAGTTAGGGACCTTAGATTGTACGCCCCTCGGGGGCGGGGCCTGATGTGAATGTACAATATATATGTAAAGCGCGGAGTACATTGACGGCAATATAGAAGTACCTGCAATAAAGAAATAAATATTAATAAAAAATATATGAAATGGTGTTGTTTGAATTGTGTGTGTATTGTAGTTCGCTGACACTCAGACAGACTCATATTCATGCGTTAATAATTGATCTAAAAATTAAATATCACCAAATGTGAAATAAAACACCTACAGTTACAAGAAAAAGTATGTGACCCCCTTGGGACTCCGTGGAGTTTTGCATGAATTGGGCATAAAATGTGCTCTGAACGTCATCTAAGTCACAACAATAGAAGAACACAGTCTGCTGAACATAATACTACACAAACATTAGATGTTGCCATGGTTTCATTGCACATAACATGTAAACATTCACAGTGCAGGGAGGAAAAAGTATGTGAGGCCCTAGCTTAATGACTTCTCCCAGAGCTAATTGGAGCCAGGAGTGAGCCAACCTTGACTCCAATCAGTGTGATGATATTGGATGTGTTGCTGACACCTGTTTTGGGTTTACTGGTTTCAAGAAGCACTGTCTGATGTGAACCATGCCTCGCAGGAAAGAGCTCTCAGAAGACCTACGATCAAGAATTGTTGACTTGCATGAAGCTGGAAAGGGTTACAAAAGTATCTCCTTGAGCCTTGATGTTCATGTGTCCACGGTAAGACAGACTGTCTACAAATGGAGAAAGTTTAGCACTGTTGCTACTCTCCCTAGGCGTGGTCGTCCTGTAAAAATGACTGCAAGAGCACAGCGCAGAATGCTGCATGAGGTAAAGAAGAATCCCAGAGTGTCAGCTAAAGACCTACAGAAATCTCTGGCACATGCTAACATTTTTGTTGACACATCTACAATAAGGAAAACATGAAACAAGAATGGAGTACATGGGAGGACACCACGGAGGAAGCCATTGCTGTCCAAAAAGAAGATTGCAGCACGTTTGAAGTTTGCAAAAGAGCACCTGGATGTTCCACAGCACTACTGGCAGAATATACTGTGGACAGATGACACCAAGATTGAGTTGTTTGGGAAGAACACACAACACTATGTGTGGAGAAAAAAAGGCCCAGCACACCAACATCAAACCTCATCCCCACTGTGAAACATGGCGGAGGGAGCATCATGGTTTGGGGCTGCTTTGCTGCCTCAGGGCTGGACGGATTGTTGTCATTGATGGGAAAATGAATTCCAGAGTTTATCAAGACATTTTGCAGGAAAACGTACGACCATCTGTCCGCCAACTGAAGCTCCGCAGAGGATGGGAGATGCAACAGGACAATGATGACCCAAAGCATACAAGTCATTCAACAAAACAATGGCTGCAACAGCACAGAATACGCCTTCTGGAGTGGCCCAGTCAGAGTCCTGACCTCAACCTGATTGAAATGCTGTGGCATGACCTTAAGAGAGCGATTCACACCAGACATCCCAAGAATATTGCTACACTGAAACAGTTTTGTGAAGAGGAGTGGTCCAAAATGACTCCAGATCGTTGTGCAGGTCTGATCTGCAACTACAGGAAACGTTTGGTTGAGGTTATTGCTGCCAAAGGAGGGTCAACCAGTTATTAAGTCCAAAGGTTCACATACTTTTTCCTCCCTGCACTGTGAATGTTTACATGTTATGTGCAATTAAACCATGGCAACATCTAATGTTTGTGTAGAATTATGTTCAGCAGACTGTGTTCTTCTATTGTTGTGACTTAGATGACGTTCAGAGCACATTTTATGCCCAATTCATGCAAAACTCCACGGAATCCCAAGAGGTTCACATACTTTTTCTTGCAACTGTATAATAATTAATTTTCTAATATAATGAATCCCCTTAATAATCTGCTTGATCCAAAAACATGATCAATAATACAAATGAATACACTTTAAATAAATGTCTGTGATATATTAATACTTTAGAATTGTGTGATAAATCAATAAACACACAAAAAAAAAAAATGTAATAGTAAATCAAATAAATGATTAAAAATATATAAATAATATCTTAAAAAATATATAAAAATTATAAAAAAAAATTATTAATATAAAAATTATATTAAATGATTTCGGGACATTTACAATATATATTTTGTATATAATTTTTATATTTTTTATATATTATTTATATATTTTTAATAATTTATTTGGTTTATTATTAAATTTTTTTTTTTGTTTATTAAGCACATTATTAAAGGGATTCATTATTATAGGTGTTTTATTTCACATTTTGGAGCGCGACACAGTTATATTTAATTTTAAACTTTCATTGTCTGACACCTTCCAGTGCAGTCAGAAGTCGCATGTTGGCTATTGGTCAGTCCAGACTGAGGCGGTTCTTCCCTCCATCACCTGAATGTAACGTAAATGTAGAACATAAGCTCCGCCCAACACGGTATAAATCGCAAAGATTCAGATCTTAACACCTTCACTGCCGGCCACCACACGGCACACATCATAAGAGTTGTCATGCAAAGTGATCAGCGGCAAGCCCCTCATAGACGCATGTGTGCGTCCAACCCCTCCCCCCATCCACGCTGTGCCTGGTATAATGAACGGCTCTTCTGTCCTCGGAGGAACACTTTGTCTAAGCTGCTTCTGATTATACTTTCAAGTTTATTACCGTGGAAGCTGCACGATTCCATAGCAGTGTGCGTGATCTCCCACCGCGCTCCCACCCCCCCGTCAGCTCATCGCTCCATCCGCTATCTGCGATCACTTTGACCTGCTTCATATTCCTCCAAATTGCTTTAATATGGCTGATAGTAGATTGCTAATGCATCCTCCTAAAGCAATTTACAATACTCGGAGGAGCCTTTGCACAATTCGGGTGACGCACACACACCAGCGCGGGTGGAGACACACCGCGGCTCATCGGTTTATCGAACGAGGAGAAATCTCTGGGACTCTGGCCGTCTTCTGCCGATCGTCTGCATAGATGAAAAGTAGGACAGGAAATACAATTGGCCGAGCTCTGCACTGAGACAACAAACCTTTCATCTCCAGCTTGTTCCTCAAAAGTTCACTCCAGTCAAATCTGAGACCTTCAGATGTATAAAGGAGGCAGAATGCCCCAGTCCACTCCACTACCTTTTGTTGGTCAACTGGCAGGGGCGGACTGACAACTCATGGGGCCCCCGGGCAATAGGGGATCATGGGGCCCCATGTGTTCTTACCCAAACTCAAAAAAGCCTATGAAAAAGGTACCAGGGGCATCTCATGGGGCCCTCTACTGACCTCGGGCAGTTTCCAAATGGTCAGTCCGCCCCTGTCAACTGGTCATATGAGAACCCCCCCCCAGGAGAGATCGTACCATGCAAATCTGCAAGCAGGCTCCTTCCAGTCTCTCAATGTTTTTCTTTGAACCTTTTAAATTATTTTGTAGTAAAACAAGGAAGCAGAATCCCCGCTGTAGAATGCTGTACATACAAACGGCTTACAGTTGTAGGAGAACAATACAGAACATACAGAGTATTACCGACATACATACAACACGCACACACTACCCAACCTTTCCAGGAAATGAGCGCTGACAATGGCTTGCGTGTGTTAGGGATACACTACAAGTTACGTAGCTTGGGTTATGGTTCAAGATTTCTGTAACAGGACAGCAATTGTAGGAAACCAGAAGCTCTCGTAGTGTAGATTTATTGTCATCCCCAGGTGAGGTTCCTTCTTTGGTCTTGTGAAGTCCCCTTTGGCACAGACATTCCTTCTACCCAGTTCTTCTTCTTATGGAGCCTCCTCTTTCTACTTAGGTGTTCTTCTTCTTATGGAACCTCCTCCTTCTACTCAAGTGTTCTTCTTCTTATGGAGCCTCCTCCTTCTACTCAAGTGTTCTTCTTCTTATGGAGCCTCCTCCTTCCACCCAGTTCTTCTTCTTCTTATGGAGCCTCCTCTTTCTACTTAGGTGTTCTTCTTATGGAATCTCCTCCTTCTACTCAGGTGTTCTTCTTCTTATGGAACCTCCTCCTTCTACTCAGGTGTTCTTCTTCTTATGGAGCCTCCTCCTTCTACTCAGGTGTTCTTCTTCTTATGGAGCCTCCTCTTTCCACCCAGTTCTTCTTCTTCTTATGGAGCCTCCTCTTTCTGCTTAGGTGTTTTTCTTCTTATGGAGCCTCCTTCTTTTACTCAGGTCTTCTTAATCTTCTGGAGCCTTTTCCTTCTTCTTATGGGGCTTATTGCTTCTACCCAGGTCTTCTTCTTATGGAGCCTCCTAATTCTACCCAGGTCTTCTTAATCTTGTGGAGCCTCCTCCTTCTACTCTGGTCTTCTTCTTCTTATGGAGCCTCCTCCTCCTGCTGTGGTCTTCTTCTTCTTCTTCTTCTGGAGCCTCCTCTTTCTAACCAGATTTTCTTAATCTCGTGGAGTGTCTTCCTTCTACCTAGGTCTTCTTCTTATGAGGACTCTTCCTTCTACCCAGGTCTTCTTGGTGTTATGGAGCCTCATTCCTTCTACTCAATCTTCTTCTTATAGAGCCTCCTTCTTACACCATGGTCTTCTTCTTATGGAGCCTCTTCTTTCTACCCAGGTCTTTTTCTTTTTATGGAACCTCTTCCTTCTTCTCAGGTCTCCTTCTTCTTATGGAGCCTCCTCCTTTTAGCCAGGTCTTTTTCTTCTTATGGAGCCTCCTCCTTCTACCCAGGTCTTTTTATTCTTATGGAGCCTCCTCCTTCTACCCAGGTCTTCTTCTTCTTATGGAGCCTCCTCCTTCTACCCAGGTCTTCTTAATCTTGTGGAGCCTCTTCCTTTTACCCAAGTCTTCTTCTTATGTGGCACCTTCCTTCTATTCAGGTCTTCTCGGTGTTATAGAGCCTCTTTCCTTCTACTTGATCTTCTTCTTATGGAGCCTCTTCCTGCTTCCCAGGTCTTCTTCTTTTTATGGAAGACAGGAAGAACACAACTGCCGGTAGGTTTTGGTGGTAGAACTTGCAGCAGGAGATTCAGGCTTGGAAGGTCTGGCAGAACATCAGGTCAGGACTGGAAGTTGAATAGGATGGACCAGATGAGGTTAAAGGGGCACTCTGCATGCACAGCAGGTTCTGGAAATGAGGCTTGTCAGAGCTCCCAGCAGGCTTCAGGCAGAAATGTACTGTGATGACCAGGGGCGGACTGACAACTCTTGGGGCCCCCAGGCAATAGGGGATCATGGGGCCCCTGTGTCCTTGCCCAAACTCAAAAAAGCCTATGAAAAAGGTATCAGGGACATCTCATGGGGCCCCCTACTGACCCCGGGCCCTCGGGCAGTTCCCGAGTCTCCAAATGGTCAGTCCGCCCATGGTGATGACTGAAGCCGGTGTGGATGACAACCAGAGCAGGCACTCAGAAGCAACATGCAGGTAAATTGGAGACAGGAGCATGGTCACAGAGGAAGCCAAGGTAAGCAGCGAGTGGGCAATAAGGTACAGAAGTGTAAGGAGAAGCATAGTCAAGAGCACAGCTGAGGTCAGGAACATGTAGGCAGAAGTACAAGCAGGATCCAGGGTCAGGTCTGTAATAAGCTGGGTCATCAATGGAGGTGAGAAACAGGATGCAAACAGGACACAGAGAAAAGCAATGAGTCAGCACTGACAGTGGGCAATAGGCCATCTGGCACTCACAGGGACTGTAGATGTACTACTGCACGCAAGTGCGCATTCCTATGTTCCTGGTCGCAATTCTATGGCTAATACCATACGCATGCACACGCCTGTGCGCCACCCGTCTTACTGGAATTCCCTGACAGAGCCTCTTCCTTCTACCCAGGTCTTCTTCCAGATTCCCCGCCCAATGTTCACATGGCTGTTTTCTTATTTTCTTGACTACCCTTCCTATTTCCTGCCAACATCAGTTCCGGCTTACCTAGCCTTCATGAACCAGTTCAACAAGTTAACTAGCATTTGAATAGAGGAAGCCCCGCTATCTGTGTATGGCCAGTTTTAGTCTTCACTCCCCTTGTGATCAAACTAAAACATGGTACCTTAGTGAGCGCTGAATACAGCCAGGAACTGTGCAGACACCAGCACAGGATTTATATGTGTTATTTCTGTGCCACCATCTTGGCCCAAGAAGTATATGCTTGAATAATTATAGCCGTACTTTAGAAAAGAATAAAAAATGCCTGAAAGTGTTACACTTCACCATTACTTACCATATACTTCACATAAAAATCTGCTGTTAGATTTGTTTTAACAACCTCCTTATGCTTCTCAGCCGCACAGAACATCATAAGGAGGTTGTTAGAGTAGACCCAACGTCGAATTTGTCATGTTAAAGCAGAACTAAAGTCTGCAATACTTACTGTCCCTCCTACGGTCCAATATCTCCAAGGACCCTTGCCAGCGGTGGTATCTTCTCCTCACCTTTTTCTGGGTGTCAAGTCTTTGGCTGTCTTGATTGGCCAGTGCAATGATGTAATTTCTGTGCATATGCAGGAGGTTATTTATCTCAGCACACAGGCACCATGCCGGGAATGTACCCCGACCCATGCATGCGCAGCTCATTGTACATTATAAGAACGCAACAAGAAGGTATGTTTCTGTTAGCAGATGTTCCAAAAGTAAGGTACTGCTTCAAACCTCCCAAAACACATTGGGTGCCATCCAAAGGGATCTTGTTGGCACTTTGTACTCCATGTCCAGACAGGTAAACAGCCTCACACCAAAGACATCACTCAGAGCAAAACATTAATGCACCAGCCACCTACAGTGTGTGCTTTCTGATTCATTTCACCCTCGTTGACTTAATTGTAAAGATGAATTCTAGGGTGCATTACTAGAGGGGTCACCGGCAGGAGGAAGGAGGTCCCGATTATTCTATATAGATCTTTATATCACTAGAGGGGTCACCGGCAGGAGGAAGGAGGTCCTGATTCCTCTATATAGATCCTATCACTAGAGGGGTCCCCAGCAGGAGGAAGGAGGTCCTGATTCCTCTATATAGATCTATCACTAGAGGGGTCACCGGCAGGAGGAAGGAGGTCCCGATTCCTCTATATAGATCCTATCACTAGAGGGGTCACCGGCGGGAGGAAGGAGGTCCCGATTCCTCTATATAGATCCTATCACTAGAGGGGTCACCGGCGGGAGGAAGGAGGTCCCGATTCCTCTATATAGATCCTATCACTAGAGGGGTCACCGGCGGGAGGAAGGAGGTCCCGATTCCTCTATATAGATCCTATCACTAGAGGGGTCACCGGCGGGAGGAAGGAGGTCCCGATTCCTCTATATAGATCCTATCACTAGAGGGGTCACCGGCGGGAGGAAGGAGGTCCTGATTCCTCTATATAGATCCTATCACTAGAGGGGTCACCAGTGGGAGGAAGGAGGTCCTGATTTACTTAAACCTCATTTAGAACACTGTGTCCAGATCTGGAGACCTCACTAAAAAAAGTATGAGCAACAAAAATGGTGAAAGGTCTGAGGGATAAAACATTTCAAGAGGGACTTCAGGAACTTAATATGTGCACTATATATATATATATACACACAGACATATATACACACACATATATATATACACACAGAGACACAAATATATACACACACACATATATACACACATATATATACACATACATATACATATACATACACACACACACACACATATATACACACATACATATACATACACACACACACACAGACATATAGGAAAAAGAGAGGAAATATAAAAACCAAACTTACGCTGGATCACAATCTACAAGTATAATTATATACAAATGGCTCAACGCACACGAATACCAAAATAGAAAACTTTATTGAAAATCCTATGCTATACAAAAACCAACTGTCCCAAAATAAAATATAATTGGCCAATAATTAAAAAAACACTTTCCATAGCAGCTGCGGGAAAAAGAAATGTAAAGCATCACCTCCCAATAAGGGGCACATACATGGAGATGACCCAAATATCTGTATATAGATGATTCCGTAAAATCTGAAACTATATCATATAAGAGAACCTCCTCCTCTATGGGGATTTATGAAGTCCATTCATTCAATGGCTGGGTACACATTCAAAGTCCTTGTTGGATGTTTAGTAAGATGTTGGATCCTCCCATTCATAACATATCCTGTCAATCATTGTAATAGAAAGTTTTCCCAACTGTATGGTCTAACAATCAAACAAAGGAGCCTTCTGAGATTGCTGGACGACTCTAAGAGCAATTGGACTGCGTATCTGTCCATCTAATTATAGACGTATGCTGATGATAGAATCCTTATATACGTAGCTTTACTGACGTAGAAATGAATTTGGCAGTTCAAGGAGCCGCCAGCCAGCTTGAGGTACCGGAAGACTCCACAGGCAGTTAAGGATAATAGAAGGATTTTTCCAATATGTGAGGCAAAGTTTGGTCTATGGCTATGATGGAAGCCACCAACACAGTAAGGAAAGTGTCCAGTAATGAAGAAAAGCGATACTTAGCCATCCAATAAAGTCTCAAGATGTCCAGGCTGTGCTCCACAGTGGTAATGCTTCATGGATGTATCAGAAAGCTCCCCATGGTTTCATCCTTGATGGAGGAGATAGGGAGGGAGAGGCATCCCAACAGATTGCAATATGGGAAGAAGGCTGGAAACCTGACCGGTTTCGCCAGTCCCACCAGCTGCTTCAGAGTTGAATATCAACCTATACACGTGAAGGTGTGTATAGGTGTGTTTAAAATGGCTGCCTTTGCCGCCAAAATGGCAAAAACATCATGACATTATACATGACATACAGTGAAGGAAATGCGTATTTGCTCCCCCCTGCTGCTGAATGTTCGCCCCTCACACAGAAATGATCGGTCTAACAATGGAATGTTCGCCCCTCACACAGAAATGATCGGTCTAACAATGGAATGTTCGCCCCTCACACAGAAACGATCGGTCTAACAATGGAATGTTCGCCCCTCACACAGAAATGATCGGTCTAACAATGGAATGTTCGGTGTAACACTGAGAGACAGAATACAACAACAAATTCAGCAGAAATGCGTCTAACAAATGATGACGGATCTGCATGTTCATGAGGGAAAGAAGGATTTGATCCCCTATCATTCAGCAGGATTTCTGGCTCCCAGGTGTCTTTCATACAGGTAACAAGCTGAGATTAGAAGCAGTCTCTTAAAGGGAGTGCTGCTAATCTCATTGTGTTACCTGTATAAAAGACACCTGTCCACAGGAGCAATCAAACCATCAGATTCCAAACTCTCCACCATGGCAAAGACCAAAGAGCTGTCCAAGGATGTCAGGGACAAGATGGTAGACCTACACAAGGCTGGACTGGGCTACCAAACTATGGCCAAGCAGCTTGGTGAGAAGGTGACAACAGTTGGTGCAATCATTCAGAAATGGAAGAAACACAAAACAAGTGTCAGTCTCCCTAGGTCTGGTGCACCATGCAAGATCTCCCCTCGTGGAGTGTCAATGATCATGAGAACAGTGAGGAATCATCCCAGAACTACACGTGAGGATCTTGTCAATGATCTCCAGGCAGCTGGGAACACAGTCACCAAGAAAACAATTGGTAACACACTACGCCGACAAGGACTGAAATCCTGCAGTGCCCGCAAGGTCCCTCTGCTCAAGAAAGCCCATGTCCAGGCCCGTCTGAAGTCTGCCACTGAACATCTGAATGATGCAGAGGAGGACTGGTGGGAAGTGTTGTGGTCAGAGGAGACCAAAATCCAGCTCTTTGGCATCAACTCAACTCGCCGTGTTTGGAGGAGGAGGAATGCTGCCTATGACCCCAAGAACACCATCCCAACTGTGAAACATGGTGGTGGAAACATTCTGCTTTGGGGTGTTTTTCTGCTAAGGGGACAGGACAACTGCACCGCATCAAAGGGACAATGGTCGGGGCAATGTACCCTCATATCTTGGGTGAGAACCTTCTTCCCTCAGCCAGGGCATTGAAAATGGGTGGTGGATGGGTGTTCCAGCATGACAATGACCCAAAACACACGGCCAAGGCAACAAAGGAGCGGCTCAAGAAGAAGCACATTAAGGTCCTGGAGTGGCCTAGCCAGTCTCCAGACCTTCATCCGACTGAAAATCTGTGGAGGGAGCTGAAAGTTCAAGTTGCCAAACGTCAGCCACCAAACCTTAATGACTTGGAGAGGATCTGCCAAGAGGAGTGGGCCAAAATCCCTCCTGAGATGTGTGCGAACCTGGGGGCCAACTCCAGGAAACGTCTGACCTCTGTGATGGCCAACAAGGGATTGGCCACCAAGTACTAAGTCATGTTTTGTGAAGGGGATCAAATCCTTCTTTCCCTCATGAACATGCAGATCCGTCATCATTTGTTAGACGCATTTCTGCTGAATTTGTTGTTGTATTCTGTCTCTCAGTGTTACACCGAACATTCCATTGTTAGACCGATCATTTCTGTGTGAGGGGCGAACATTCAGCATCAGGGGGGAGCAAATACACATTTCCTTCACTGTATGGACACTTATATAGTTTCTTTAGAAATGAAAGAGTTCCAGAAAAAAGAGAAGAGCAGAAACAAGTGGTGTTCCCCAGCTGGTGGCCCATTCCTTAGCTGGTTCCTGGCTTAGCCGTGAGGGGAAGTGGGTGAAGTATTGTGTCAAGGTGCTTGTGGACTGGTAATTTATGGGCTCTTTAGGGATCAGGGGCCCACACTAATGAATCTATAGGAAAGAGGCCTGTTAGTGGTACCCAGGAAAGCAATAAATAGGCAATGCTTTCTTGGCCCCGCCTACACACTTGACATGATGGGACATGTATCAGAAATACCTGCATATAGATGCTTGTTCATCCATCCCGCAACAGTTCACATCAGTCAGGGTGAGCCTGCAAACAAGCTCACATCATAATGAGTTTAATGAATATTTATGGATCCCTGCAAATATATATTTACATATATACTGTAAGTTCTTCACACGGGTCCCTTCATGTATACTACATGTACATATATTTACATTAATAATTAATTAAAATGCTACGCCTATTTTATACCACCCATTCCAAAATCAAAGCACAGCTTAAAATCAAATGAATTGAAAAATGAAGAATGTAGAAAAGGAATAAATAGCTAAAAAAATCCCAACAAAGCCGCAACCAGGGAAATAGACATGAGTGAAGATATGCACAGCAAGAGAATACTCACCCCCGTACAGGAAAGAGAAGAAAATTAAGGGAGGAGGGGGGGCGGTGTTCAGGAACGTTCAATTATTCTAGCATGCAGGCTCCATTCCAGGGATTCACACTGACTCATGCATGTGCATGTAAAGGGGTGTTAGTGTACTTAAAATTGTGGCCACTAGTGTGTGCACCCCCCTAGAATACATATAGAGAGTGAGTTCCAGGGTGGGAGGAGTTAGTTGCCCCCATAGGACTTGGTGGAACCATTTCTGTAAAGATGTAGAAGACCCTAGTGTATGGTAATCCCCAGCTGGGGAATACCTGGTGAGATACCTACACCCTGAGTAGGAGTGAAACTGGGGACAGGACTGAAAGTGAACCCTACTGGGAGAAATGTGACTGCAGTCAACCTTCAAAGTGAGAAGCTAAAGACGGAACCCGCATTTCTGGTGATCTGTAACCCAATGATGCTTTCTGGAGTTGGATGCCCCAGACTTACAGTCGTCATGTGTCCCCTTATGTTGCTGTCCATGAAGTTGGAAAGTAAAGATTTTGCAAACGCATTGTACTTGCCTCCATTATTACTTGTGGCCTATCCAAGGTAGCCATTAACCATTTTGTTTGGGAACATGTGGGGCAGGAAGTGGGGTATAGAAATGGATATTTGATAAAAAGAGGTATACAAAATGGTACCCTTTGGTGGTGGGGTCACACACTAATGGGAAATTTGGGAATTTTACACGTCAGGAAGCTTTGGGGAACGTGCCGCTTGCCCCCTTTGGTTTGTTGAGATCCCCTCACTGACTGGCCACGCCTGGGAAGGCTGGATGCCCTCCTTCATAGCCCTCACACAGATGTCTGAGGCACGATAATCTATCCAACCGATCTTCAGTGTGGATATTGGTTAATGTAGAGAGTGTTGTTTACAAATCTCTGTTCTTTTATGTAGAAATCCTTTCACAACTGAAGAAGCAATATTATCGTGAAACTGAAATGTCGACTTACAGTCGTCATAAATGTGTCCCCTTATGTTGTTCTCTATGAAGTTGGAAGTAAAGATTTTGCAAATGTATTGGACTTTCCTCCATTATTACCTTTGGCCTATCCAAGGCAGCAATTAACCATTTTGTTTGGAAGCATGTGGGGCAAAGAAATGGATATCTGCTAAAAAGAAGCATAAAAAATGGTACCCTTTGGTGGTGGGGTCACACACTGACGAGAGATTTGGCAATGAGGCCTGTTAGAGACAGTGACAGAACTACAGGGTTACAAAGGTCGCACTTGCAACTGGGCCCTAGCGTTTTGCCACCATGGGGCGGCCTCAAGATGGCAGAGAGGGGGCTCTGTGCAGAACATGTGAAAGGCTCCTACCTGGCCCTAGACCAGTGTTTCTCAACTCCAGTCCTCATGGACCCCCAACAGGTCATGTTTTCAGGATTTCCATTATTTTCCACAGGTGATCTGATCAGTTTCACTGCCTTAGTAATTACCACAGCTGTTTCATCTGAGGGAAATCCTGAAAACATGACCTGTTGGGGGTCCATGAGGACTGGAGTTGAGAAACACTGCCCTAGACCAAGGTTCCACCCAGAAGACAGGAGATTCTCTGACCAGGACAGGACAAGAGTGAGCCCAACAAGGAGCTGTGAGGAGTATGGAGGTGCACACGAGCACAGTGCTGCTGTATGATCGTTATAAAGGGCTCTGCAATGAGAGTAAAGGGCCCCAGAGGAGAGGGCCCCAGCAGGGGTGTCCTTCATAGTTTTTTACACCGGGGCCCTGGAGTTTCTAGTTAGTGGATGTATTGCTCATGTTGGGACAGCACAGCCTACGCTCAGCTCAGTGTACATTATAAAGAAGTCTACAACATCAGATACGTTTTTTTTACTGCAGAAGAAACAACGGAACAAAGAGTCGGCCCGCTGGTACGTTTTTGATGTTCGATTTTAGTTCCACTGTAAGTGGCCTCCTTTTCCTGACACTCTACAATAAGTATTACTTTTACGTGACGTTCCTCCTGAAAGGCGAATTGATTTCTCCATGTAGCCGTGTCTATTGGCTGTTTGGCCGGATTTGTCCTCTAAGAGGTGGAGGAGCTCGTCTTTTAGGTTCCTCATCCTTTGGAACTGTTTTATTTCTTCTCTGGAACTCAATGTGCCTCCTGAAACGAGGACGGACCCGGGACTAAGTCTGTGCAGTTCAGAGGGAGGTCATAGTTAGGACAGGATGAGAAGATTACTCTGCCAATATCGGGCCCCGGAGCAGACAAGCACCCTTGCTGAGCGAGGCCTAGGCACGCTTGAGTCATTTCCTGAAGACAATGCAATGCCTTGGGAGCTCCGCATCCTAATTAGATTAACTGCTACTGTCGGAGCTGTTAAATCGCTCGAACTGAAGAAAGCAAATTGCAGATTGTACATATCAGTGTACAATCAAACAGAAAACAGGTGTTTGCTAATTAAAATGGAGATTTTAATGAATGACCTCAGCGGTTTTGGTGAATAAATACCATTCCAGCATCTGCCATGTATTTCTCGTCCAAATTTGCTTTCATCTTGTTTGAAAGGAACAAAGACGGGGAAAATAATACAATTACGAGAGCTCTGCGGTGGGTGAGAAGCAGCCATCACAAGTGATTTAGGGGAACGCTCTTCATCTTTTTAACGCACTGACATAATTACTGCACAGGCTAAGCCCATTACTCAATTTCATTGGGTACTTTAAAGGCCAATCGAATGTGCAGTTAATGGAGGCTGGCATCTCCCCAAGGAAGTCGCCTGCCAGTCATAATTGTACCTTTCTGCAAAGTCCTCCCCTGACGTCCCCGGTGCTCCCCGGTGGGACAATCTTACCGCATATTTTCTAAATAAAAATCATCTGTCGGGATGATGATATGTTGAGCGGCTCTACAAATCTTCTTCTCTGGATGAAGGAAATCTTTATGTACTCCCAGTGCTGAGTTGGTTAAGTGTTTATTATATCATTCATCCCAAAGTCATATCTGATGAGATGTTCCTAATTCTTGCTTTGCCTACCATGTACAACAAGACATTACCCATAAGGCAGCACTCTCAGAGAGGATTATGTATCAAGAGTTGGTTGTGGCCAGCTCAGTGGATGGCTGTAGGAAAGTCCCGGATTCTTCCTGGATTCCAGTCCGGACACTTTCCCCCCTTCCAGTTCAGACCAGGGGCGGACTGACAACTCATGGGGCCCCCAGGCAATAGGGGATCATGGGCCCCGTGTCCTTACCCAAACTCAAAAAAGCTTATGAAAAAGGTACCAGGAGAATCTCATGGGGCCCCCTACTGACCCCGGGCCCTTGGGCACTGCCCGAGTTTCCAAATGGTCAGTCCGCCCCTGGTCCGGACACTTTCCCCCCTTCCAGTCCGGACACTTTCCCCCCCTTCCAGTCAAGATACTTTCCCCCGTTCCAGTCCAGACACTTTCCCCCCCTTCCAGTCCGGACACTTTCCCCCCCTTCCAGTCCGGACACTTTTACCCCCTTCCAGTCCGGACACTTTCACCTCCTTTCAGTCCGGACACTTTTACCCCCTTCCAGTCCGGACACCTTCCCCCCCTTCCAGTCCGGATCCTTCCTCCCCCTTCCAGTCCGGACACTTTCCCCCCCTTCCAGTCCGGACACTTTTACCCCCTTCCAGTCCGGACACCTTCCCCCCCTTCCAGTCCGGATCCTTCCCCCCCCCCTTCCAGTCCGGACACTTTCCCCCCCTTCCAGTCCGGACACTTTCACCCCTTCCAGTCCGGACACTTTCCCCCCCTTCCAGTCCAGACACTTTCCCCACCTTCCAGTCCGGATACTTTCACCCCTTCCAGTCCGGACACTTTCACCCTTTTCCAGTCCGGACACTTTTACCCCCTTCCAGTCCGGACACTTCTACCCCCTTTCAGTCCGGACACTCCCCCCCTCCAGTCCGGACACTTCCCCCCCTTCCAGTCCGGACACTTTTACCCCCTTCCAGTCCGGACACTTCCCCCCTTCCAGTCCGGACACTTTCCCCCCCTTCCAGTCCAGACACTTTCCCCCCCTTCCAGTCCGGACACTTTCCCCCCCTTCCAGTCCGGACACTTTCCCCCCTAGCAGTCCGGACACTTCCCCCCCTTCCAGTCCGGACACTTTCCCCCGCCCCTTCCAGTCCGGACACTTCCCCCCCTTCCAGTCCGGACACTTTCCCCCCCTTCCAGTCCGGACCAGGGGCAGACTGACAAGTCATGGGGCCGACGGGCAATAGGGGATCATGGGGCCCGTGTCCTTACCCAAACTCAAAAAAGCTTATGAAAAAGGTTCCAGGGGCATCTCATGGGGCCCCCTACTGACCCCGGGCCCTCGGGCAGTGCCTGAGTTTCCAAATGGTCAGTCCGCCCCTGGTCCGGATACTTTCCCCTCCTTCCAGTCCGGACACTTTCCCCCCCTTCCAGTCCGGATACTTTCACCCCTTCCAGTCCGGACACTTTCCCCCCCTTCCAGTCCGGACACTTTCCCTCCCTTCCAATCCGGACACTTCCCCCCCTTCCAGTCAGGACACTTCCCCCCCTTCCGGTCAGGACACTTCCCCCCCTTCCAGTCCGGACACTTCCCCCCCTTCCAGTCCGGACACTTCCCTCCCTTCCAGTTCGGACACTTTCCCCCCCTTCCAGTCCGGACACTTCCCCCCCTTCCAGTCCGGACACTTTCACCCCCTTCCAGTCCGGACACTTTTACCCCCTTCCAGTCCGGACACTTCCCCCCCTTCCAGTTCGGACACTTTCTCCCCCTTCCAGTCCGGACACTTCCCCCCCCTTCCAGTCCGGACACTTTTACCCCCTTCCAGTCCGGACACTTCCCCCCCCTTCCAGTCCGGAAACTTTCCCCCCCTTCCAGTCCGGACACTTTCCCCCCCCCCTTCCAGTCCGGACACTTCCCCCCCCTTCCAGTCCGGACACTTCCCCCCCTTCCAGTCCGGACACTTTCTCCCCCTTCCAGTCCGGACACTTCCCCCCCCTTCCAGTCCGGACACTTCCCCCCCTTCCAGTCCGGACACTTCCCCCCCTTCCAGTCCGGACACTTTTACCCCCTTCCAGTCCGGACACTTTCTCCCCCTTCCAGTCCGGACACTTTCCCCCCCCTTCCAGTCCGGAAACTTTCCCCCCCTTCCAGTCCGGACACTTCCCCCCCCCCTTCCAGTCCGGACACTTTCCCCCCATTCCAGTCCGGACACTTTCACCCCCTTCCAGTCCGGACACTTCCCCCCCCCTTCCAGTCCGGAGACTTCACCCCCCCTTCCAGTCCGGACACTTTCACCCCCTTCCTGCCCAGGCCAATTTTCAGCTTTCAGCGTTGTCACACTTTGAATGACAATTGCGCGGTCATGCAACACTGTACCCATATGAATTTGTTAGCATTTACTTGATGCCAGTAAAGTTACTGACTTGCAGAGGCATGATGGAACTTGTAGTCCTGCAGCAGCTGGAGAGCCACAGGTTGGCCACCCCTGATCCAGGTGGATTATAGTGTGGTATTTTCTTATATTATTTTATGTTTTTTGTTTTTTAACATACCGTCACCCTAGCAGTGTGGGGTCACCATGGTGACACTGTACTACTTGTGGGGGTGATGATTTTTTTTTCTTTTTTTACACGGATTGCTTTTACACCCATAAAGGCTGTAAGAGGAATAATTTCTCCTTCTCTCTGGCTGCATTCCTGCAGCCATTATGAACTACTGTGTGAGCTGTGATTGGTCCTTGAAAGACCCTTCATTGTGAATTAATTTGAAAAATAATTTTGTGCAAGTATGGAGGATTTTTTTTTCCACTAGCCTACAGGGCACTTCTACCCCCTTCCTGTCTACAGGGCACTTCTACCCCCTTCCTGCCTACAGGGCACTTCTACCCCCTTCCTGTCTACAGGACACTTCTACCCCCTTCCTGCCTACAGGGCACTTCTACCCCCTTCCTGCCTACAGGGCACTTCTACCCCCTTCCTGCCCACCAGGCGCTTCTACCCCCTTCCTGCCTACAGGGTGCTTCTACCCCCTTCCTGCCCACCAGGCGCTTCTACCCCCTTCCTGCCTACAGGACACTTCTACCCCCTTCCTGCCCACCGGGCACTTCTACCCCCTTCCTGCCTACCGGGCACTTCTACCCCCTTCCTGCCTACCGGGCACTTCTACCCCCTTCCTGCCTACAGGGCACTTCTACCCCCTTCCTGCCTACCGGGCACTTCTACCCCCTTCCTGCCTACCGGGCACTTCTATCCCCTTCCTGCCTACAGGGCACTTCTATCCCCTTCCTGCCTACAGGGCACTTCTACCCCCTTCCTGCCTACAGGACACTTCTACCCCCTCCCTGCCTACAGGGCACTTCTACCCCCTTCCTGCCTAAAGGGCACTTCTACCCCCTTCCTGTCTACAGGGCACTTCTACCCCCTTCCTGTCTACAGGGCATTTCTACCCCCTTCCTGTCTACAGGGCACTTCTACCCCCTTCCTGTCTACAGGGCATTTCTACCCCCTTCCTGTCTACAGGACACTTCTACCCCCTTCCTGCCTACAGGGCACTTCTACCCCCTTCCTGCCTACAGGGCACTTCTACCCCCTTCCTGCCTACAGGGCGCTTCTACCCCCTTCCTGCCTACAGGGCGCTTCTACCCCCTTCCTGCCCACCAGGCGCTTCTACCCCCTTCCTGCCTACAGGACACTTCTACCCCCTTCCTGCCCACCGGGCACTTCTACCCCCTTCCTGCCTACCGGGCACTTCTACCCCCTCCCTGCCTACAGGGCACTTCTACCCCCTTCCTGCCTACAGGACACTTCTACCCCCTCCCTGCCTACAGGGCACTTCTACCCCCTTCCTGCCTACAGGACACTTCTACCTCCTTCCTGCCTACCGGGCACTTCTACCCCCTTCCTGCCTACCGGGCACTTCTACCCCCTTCCTGCCTACAGGGCACTTCTACCCCCTTCCTGCCTACCGGGCACTGTCACCCCCTTCCTGCCTACTGGGCACTTCTACCCCCTCCCTGCCTACAGGACACTTCTACCCACTTCCTGCCTACAGGACACTTCTACCCCCTTCCTGCCTACAGGGCACCTATACCCCCTTCCTGCCTACAGGGCACTTCTACCCCCTTCCTGCCTACAGGACACTTCTACCCCCTTCCTGCCTACAGGGCACCTATACCCCCTTCCTGCCTACAGGGCACTTCTACCCCCTTCCTGCCTACAGGGCACTTCTACCCCCTTCCTGCCTACAGGACACTTCTACCCCCTTCCTGCCTACAGGGCACTTCTACCCCCTTCCTGCCTACAGGACACTTCTACCCCCTTCCTGCCTACCGGGCACTTCTACCCCCTTCCTGCCTACAGGGCACTTCCACCCCCTTCCTGCCCACAGGACACTTCTACCTCCTTCCTGCCTACCGGGCACTTCTACCCCCTTCCTGCCTACCGGGCACTTCTACCCCCTTCCTGCCTACAGGGCACTTCTACCCCCTTCCTGCCTACAGGACACTTCTACCCCCTTCCTGCCTACAGGACACTTCTACCCCCTTCCTGCCTATCGGACACTTCTACCCCCTTCCTGCCTACAGGGCACTTCTACCCCCTTCCTGCCTACAGGGCACTTCTACCCCTTTCCTGTCCAGGCCAATTTCCAGCTTTCAGCGCTGTCATGCAACACTGTACCCATATGAAATGTTTTATCATTTTTTTAAGATAGAGCTTTCTTTTGGTGGTATTTAATCACCTCGGGATTTTTATTTTTTTTCTTAAACCAAAAACTAGTGAAAATTTTGAAAAAAACACGTTTTTTCTTAGTTTTTGTTATACAATTTTGTAAATAAGTGATTTTTCTCCTTCACTGATGTGCGCTAATGAGGCTGCAGTGATGGGCACTGATAGGCTGCACTGATGGACACCGATAGGTGGCACTGATGGGCACTGATGAGGAGGCACTGGTAGGTTGCACTGATGGGCATTGACAGGCAACACTGATGGGCACTGAAAGGCAGCACTCATATATGGCACTGATACATGACACTGATACATGGCACTGATAGCCGGCAGTGATAGGCGGCACTGATAGGCGGCACTGACTGGCACAGATAGGTGGCACTGATAGGTGGCACTGATTGGCAGCACTGATAGGTGGCACTGACTGGCACTGATGGGTGACATTGAAAGGCAGCTCAGATGGGCACTCATATGTGGCATTGATGTGGCACTGATGGGCACTGGCACGTGGCACTGATGGGCACTGACACTGATAAGCACTGACAGGTGGCACTGCTGGGGCCACACTGATCATCAGGGCACACTGATCATCAGTGCCCTGATGATCAGTGTACATGTCCCCTCCACGGAAAGCCGATTACCGGCTCTCCTTTCCTCTGTCAGCGTGACAGCTCGAGAGGATAGAAATGCCAATAACCGGCATTAACGTGTTTACATGTGATCAGCTGTGATTGGACACAGCTGATCACATGACCGAGCCGACATCTTCGGCTCTTTCCGTGATCCGCTGTGTCCGAGGGACACAGCGGAACGGCGATCGCTGCACTGCACGCTCCCTGAGCCGCGCATGCGCAGTGAGAATGGAAGGACGTCATATGACGTCCTATCAGAGCGAGAGAACCGCCTTGCGCCCGTCATTGGACTATAGGGTGGGCAGAAGGTGGTTAAAATAGAAACTTTCTTTTTATTGATTTTTTTTGCTTCTACAATATAAAAAAAGCTAAGTAAGCATGGAGGGAAGTAGTAGGTGAGGTGCAGGACACCAAGGTCTTTCACACGCCACTCAGTATATCATATAGGGATTAGTATCAGAGTTCACAGACCTGATATGACGACCAGCACTGTACTAGGGCATCAAGCAAATTGAGTTTTCTGATTAATTGTACTAAACAGGAACCTGTGCCAATCACCCAGGACACCAGGATCCAGAACTGAACCTGCAATCTCTGGGTGTAGCTCTTCCTGCTGAGCCACCTGAGCTGCTGGACAGCTTCTTCTCTGATCCTTTGGACTTCCTTGCCTTGTCTCTTGTCAGGACCGGGATCTGAACCCACAACCTCTGTTTTCGCTGAGCCACCTGAGATGCTGGACAGCTCCTTGTGTGATCCTTTGGACTTCCTTGCCTTGTCTCTTGTCAGGACCGGGATCTGAACCCACAACCTCTGTTTTCGCTGAGCCACCTGAGATGCTGGACAGCTCCTTGTGTGATCCTTTGGACTTCCTTGCCTTGTCTCTTGTCAGGACCGGGATCTGAACCCACAACCTCTGTTTTCGCTGAGCCACCTGAGATGCTGGACAGCTCCTTGTGTGATCCTTTGGACTTCCTTGCCTTGTCTCTTGTCAGGACCGGGATCTGAACCCACAACCTCTGTTTTCGCTGAGCCACCTGAGATGCTGGACAGCTCCTTGTGTGATCCTTTGGACTTCCTTGCCTTGTCTCTTGTCAGGACCGGGATCTGAACCCACAACCTCTGTTTTCGCTGAGCCACCTGAGATGCTGGACAGCTCCCTGTCTGATCCTTTGGACTTCCTTGCCTTGTCTCTTGTCAGGACTGGGATCTGAACCCACAACCTCTGTTTTTGCTGAGCCACTTAAGATGCCAGACAGCTCCCTGTCTGATCCCTTGGACAATCTTGCCTTTCTGGTGACCCTTGAACTCTTTGCTCCTCCCATGACCTCTCTATATAGGCCATGTCTCTGCACTTCCTGTTTGCCAGCCTATTCTGCTCTATCCCATATCTTGCTCCTTTGCATACCTGTGTCAAGGTCCTACCTTTTCCCTGAGGTTATGTTACTCCATGTGCTGGCGTCCATCTTGGATTCTGCTGTGCATGATGGGAATCCTTTTATGCCTTCAGGTTTCTGAGGTCCATCCCCCAGAGGGGTGTGGCTGATGACATATAAGCCTGTGGCCCGCACATGCTCTTTGCACTTGTGTCTTGTGTCTTTGTGTTGCTATTACTCTGTTCTGACTCTCGTGACTCTCCTGGTATCTGATTCGGCTTGTGACTTGACTATTCTTTGTATTCTCCTTTGATCTGACCCTCTGTTGCTGAACCCGGCTCGTGACCTGTGAATCTCGTCTGCTGTCCTGTACTGTTTTGTCCTGTTGTTGTTGACCCGGCTTGTCTGACTACTCTTTTGTCTCTTCCACCAGCTACACGCCATTGGCGGCGGCCATTACCGCAGCTGAGGTGTCTCGGGGGCCGCGACCTGGTTCCTGGTTGCGTCAAGTCCATCCCCACCATCAGGGGCCCTGGTGAAGGGCAGCCTGGGACTTAGACTCCGCGCCCTGAGGGACTTCGGTCTGTGGGTGGTGGTTGTCGTCAGCCAGTGCGTTACATTGTTAGGCCTGCCTGCCCGTTCCTCAGCTCCTGCCCTGACAACCTGCAGCTGTCCTTATCTCCACTACCACTCCCTACTGACCTTTGGCTTGTTCCTCGACTAGGCTTTCAGTTGATCCCAACCTACAACCACCTATTACTGGCCTTGTGCTTGCTTACTGCCCACACTTCAGCTTGATCCCAACCTGCTATATCTGCTATTGGACCCCGGCTTGCTCACCTCATGGTGGGGCGATCTTGAGGACTGTGACCTGGTATTAACGTGCAGCAAAACCCATCCCCACCATCAGGAGCTCTGGTGAATACTGGTTAGTGCTTTGACCCCGCACTTCAGGTGAACCCACATCAGGTGAACATGACCTGCTTGTGTACTTATCATGCTGGTCAGTGGGAGCTTCTCTACTGCTATAGCTACTGGTCTCCTAGACTGACCCCTGACCCCCGACAGTGACACCGGGTGAAGAAGGATAAATGGAGACTAGTCGTTTTTACAGTCATCTATCCCAAATAGCATGGAAGAGCTGGAATTGCACTCTGGATTTGTAGATATAATATTCTATAGGAATCAAGGAATGAACGGCTCAGTGTCTGCCACCCCTCTCTGCCAGTCCCTCCACTGGATTCCCGTTGTCCAACGAATAAAATTCAAAATATCGACAACAGGAAACAAAGCCATTTACAACTCTGGCCCTCCTATCCCTCTTGTAGTGAGCCGTATTGTTGCTGTATTGTCTCCCGTTATATTGTACAGCGCTGAGCACACTGTTGGCTCCATAAATCCTGTATAATAATAATAATCCAGGCTTGTTTAGTAAGGGGTTCAGGAGGAATCCTGTGTCAGGAGCTGGATCACCTACTGGTAGCCCATGGCTCTAGAACCTGAAGGTTGTAGTCCCAATGTCCACAAGTGGGCATTTCCCACTAGCCAGCAGACCCACGCTATTGGTCTCCACATGATGCTGGCTGCTTGGAGGGTGTTTAGCTCCTTCTCTAGTTTTCCACAGTACCTCAGCATTTTGTCCTGTGTGCCGTATATTTCCTACTCCTGCTACATTATACCCAGCGATCCTACTCCTGTACCCATGCTTTGCACCTACCATCCTGACCCAGCTGCCTTGAACCTGCCATCTTGTTGGCATCACTTGTACCTGTTACCCTGATTCCACCACCTCCACCTGCTCCCCTTGTACCTGATCCTCATTCAAGCTCCTTCACTGGCCCGTCTCACCCTCTGCCCATAAACCTCCCACCTGGCCTATCCTTACCCGATCGCATATAGTTAGATTTAGGTAGGTTTCCACCAGGTCTCAGTTGTCACTATTGCTTGTATATGTTTGCGGTGTTGTGTGGTGCGCTGCTGCAATTATAGGAGTTGAGTCTCCTCTGAGCTCCACAGATCTGGTCACACCGACTTTTGTGGGATATTAACCTCCAATCCTAACATAACGCTGAGGCCACACCAACCAAATGAGCTGCACTTGGGAGCTGTGAGATGTCTGATTATAACGCTTGCTGTCTTTGGTGTCAAGATGTATCCAAAGTAATATTTATGTGTTATAAGCAGCAGAGGACGGAGAATATTGCTGCCAGATATTGCAGATTTAACTAACAAGCAGCTGCTGGAATACATTTGTGTATCTCACTCCTGAGTTGATCAGGACAGCTTTTCATTTAGCGAGGTTCAACCTCCGATTCAGATCTGCTCTGAGCTGGCTTTGTCTGTTGACCCTAATGGTGGGGATGGTTTTTTTTCCTCCTTTAGTGTCCCAGGTTGTGTCTCTTCATATTGTTGGTAAACCCATCTTTTTCAAACGTTATTCAGTATATTCATATAGCACCCTCCTAGTTAGGTTGCTAGTGAGGTTAAGCTTGGTTCTTCTGGGTCTTGCTGGTTGCAGGCTCAACTACTTCCCCCTAGGGAGTCCTAGAATATAGTGGGCTGGAAGAGGCAGACCCTGGACTTGAATATTCATACAGCCTCAGCCAATCCCTGGGGAAAAGGATGACCTGTAGGTGGCTGAGAGGTCTGGGGCCTAGAACAGCAGAGTCCTTGTCCAGGAGGAGAAGACCCGGCCTGGTGGGCCGCTGCCCCTCTGAGCAGGTCCACTGAAGCCTGCAGGAGAGAGAGCTGGGGGGGCTATTTTCTGAGAAGAGCAGTTTAGCGAGGGTTCACTGGTGATCTGTTTTGGAGTCTGAAATAAATAATAGGGGTTTTGTTTCTTGGAATCCCTATTTATTATACAATTATGTGCTATTTGTTGGTTTCTATAATTGATTAGTAACTATATAATCTTTGACTATATTGAAGGATGTAATACGATGCAATATTGGCGATAATAATAGATACAATGCTCAAAGAAGCAAAGTCTTATTTATTTACAAAGTAAGTAAAACTAACATAGAAATCTAAGCCAATACTACCGAGTATATATAGGAATAATAGTAAAGATGATAAGTTTCGTAAGTTCGTCCTCAAAGCTGAGTATCTTTAGCTGGTCCAACGTCAGAGCAGAAAGAGAGGCAGAAGCATGGCCCTCTCAAGCACTCCAACACACACACCCTTGACCCGCCTGGTGTAGTTCTCCATCCAATGAGCAAGTATCCATAACTCATATGGGGCTGTCCTTCTTATTTATTAGGAAGTGTAGGATTACTTCCGGAAGTAGGTCCTCTCCACCAGGGGAACAGTTGTATTGCCAACCATGCTTGGACCCAGGTCAATCACTTCTGTCTAGAAGCCATATAATCTGCCCTTTTATTATGCATGGCACTGGGGTGTCTGGGTTGAGGCTCTCATCTCCGTGCCCCACTGCTAGGGGGTATGAGTGAACTCCCAGAAGGAGGAATAGTATGCAGCCTTTTGTTGCACATCCTGTCCTAAATGCTTGCCACTTCTTGACACTCCAAGATAACAGTCAATGGGCCAAATAATTATTTGGTAATCATGCAGTAAGACTCCATAAATGTCTGATATAGAAACATGTTGCCCTTTAACAGAGTCTCACTTGAGAAGTGTCTGGCTGGTATTAGAAGGAGGCATCCAAGTATACAGGGACATTGTGAGTATAGGCCAGAGTGAGAGATCCTAGTGACTGTTGTTTCTTAACCTTCTGCCAGGGTCAGGGGTGGACTGACAACTCATGGGGCCCTCGGGAAATAGGGGATCATGGGGCCCCTGTGTCCTTGCCCAAACTCAAAAAAGCCTATGAAAAAGGTACCAGTGGCATCTCATGGGGCCCCCTACTGACCCCGGGCCCCCGGGCAGTGCCCAAGTTTCCAAATGATCAGTCCACCCCTGGCCAGGGTTTTTTCTCTCAGAGAATAGGTGCAGGAACTCCCCACTTCTGAATCCCCACTTGTCTCCACCCCCTATCCTCCTCTGAACACCAAAATCAACAAAACCTCCACCCCAGCAACATTAGAGTCCCCTCACCCGCCAGCAGCCAGCAACCTCTCCCTCAACAGTAGATCCCTACCAGCAACATAAGACCCCTCAGCAACAAAAGAACCCCACACAAAAACAGATCCCCACCGGTGACAATAGAGCCCCTCAGTAGACATTATCAATAGACTCCAGCAATCCCCACACCCCTTGCCATTACATACATTCATTGCTGGAGGTTCCAGAACCGCGTTCCCCCACGTTCCCGCTGAAAACCCCCCTGCTCTGAGCACTTCCTCCAGAATTGCTGACTTAGGACTCCTCCTGTGTTTGGAGGTCCTTGAGTTGTGTGTATTCACCTACTGCTAGTCCAGAAGGGGTCCACCCTGAGGAGTCTAGTTAAATTCAGAATCCCAAGGCACACCCTGCACCCCAACCAAGTTCAACCCGCATTAAACCTTAAAAGACATTCCCAGCCTGGTTATTGTGTGTGAGACGAGGGAGCTGCTGTGTGCCTGGCTTCCATGCGCTCACTTGGGAATAGAACCTGGGAAAATCTGTGGGGCCCCTCAGGACTCTGTGCTACACCTAGGAAAGGCTCTGCTGGATTGTAATAATGTGGTAGTCAGACAAAGGAACTGCAAGCTGAGTTTGGTGGAACCTCTACTCCAAGCCTGGTCAGACATATCATCCCCAGCCTGTTACACCAACCATCTCCTGTCTCGAGACACCAACTACCCCAAAGATCTTCTTCTCCATTACCCATAGCAACCACCGCTGCAACTCAGTACGCTTTACTGCCAACCATATGTCAGTACCCTACTGAACAGCCTCTTGTTCCTGCTTACACTAGCGGTACAGTCCCTGAAATCAGTCAACTAAAGACCCTCTCCCCAACTCCACTATCTATAGTAACCCCTCAGACTCCCTTTCCTGCCACGGTTACTTGTCCCTCTCAGCCTTTCACTGCTGTTCCAACTTTCTTGCGAACACAATAACCTGATAGGAACCCTACAATAACCCACAGGACTCCCATGTCCAAGCCTAAAGCCTCTGCAACTGTTTCAGCCACTGTTCAGCCGCAATCCAAAAGAACAAACTAAACCAGCACTCAAATCTTCATGCAGACTAGAAGGAAATCTGAATGTCAAACGTTGAGGTGCAGCCCTTCAGAGATCGGGAAATCTAGGTACTGGTGAACAAAAGCAAACAAGGGCGCACTCTCATCGTGCATTACCGTGGTTGTTCAGCCGCATCCTGTGCCAGTTCTGCCCCCTACAGTCAGGCCTTGTTCCCACTCCAGACCAACATGTTACTCCACCAGCTTCTGATCAGTGTGCATTGCCACCAGCCGCCATCAGTCCTGCATCATCACCAGCCACTGACCAACCCACTGCCTTCCAGACATAGACCAGCTTGCAGGCCTGCTAATCCTGGCTTATGGTCCACTTGTTCTTGATTGGCCTGCCCCTGTGCCAGCTGGTCCTGTCCATTCTGCCTCCTGAGACCCAACTCAATGGTTATAACCTGGTGTCAGCTTACAGCAAACATGCCTAGGGGCCACTTGGGTCTGTGGGGTGCTCTAATGAAGACCAGTCATTACATAAACTCTTCAATTCGGGGAAGCCCATTGCCAGGGGTATCACTCAAAAGTCTAAGCCACAGCCTGTCTCCATGCCCGCTGCTCTGGACAAGACTGTCTCCATGCCTGCTGCTCTGGACAAGACTGTTTCCATGCCCGCTGCTCTGGACAAGACTGTCTCCCTGCCCGCTGCTCTGGACAAGACTGTCTCCATGCCCGCTGCTCTGGACAAGACTGTCTCCCTGCCCGCTGCTCTGGACAAGACTGTCTCCATGCCCGCTGCTCTGGACAAGACTGTCTCCATGCCCGCTGCTCTGGACAAGACTGTCTCCATGCCCGCTGCTCTGGACAAGACTGTCTCCATGCCCGCTGCTCTGGACAAGACTGTCTCCATGCCCGCTGCTCTGGACAAGACTGTCTCCATGCCCGCTGCTCTGGACAAGACTGTCTCCATGCCTACTGCTCTGGACAAGACTGTCTCCATGCCTGCTGCTCTGGACAAGACTGTCTCCATGCCTGCTGCTCTGGACAAGACTGTCTCCATGCCTACTGCTCTGGACAAGACTGTCTCCATGCCTGCTGCTCTGGACAAGACTGTCTCCATGCCTGCTGTTCTGGACAAGACTGTCTCCATGCCCACTGTTCTGGACAAGACTGTCTCCATGCCTGCTGTTCTGGACAAGACTGTCTCCATGCCTACTGCTCTGGACAAGACTGTCTCCATGCCGTCTGCTCCAATCCAGCCAATTTTATTGTCAGCAGCCCCAGTCCTGCCTGTGTCAGTCACCTCCACTCAGCCTGATTCCACTGATCCTCTACCTGCTGCCCAGGCTGCCTGCCACTTTCCAGAAATTAAGATTTTCTATTTTACAGAGAATATCTAGAAATGTTTAAATAATTGTGCCTATGCAGTACCTTCAAAAATGTTCCCCATGTCTTGAAATCCTACTAAAAACATAGCAGTGCACTTCCTGACATGCAAATTGTCTTAGATACTGTCCTCCTGTATTGTCCTCCTGTACTGTCCTCCTGTATTGTCCTCCTGTACTGTCCTCCTGTACTGTCCTCCTGTACTGTCCTCCTGTACTGTCCTCCTGTACTGTCCCCCTGAACTGTCCCCCTGTACTGTCCTCCTGTACTGTCCTCCTGTACTGCACCCTGTACTGTCCTCTTGTACTGTCCTCCTGTACTGTCCTCCTGTATTGTCCTCCTGTACTGTCCCCCTGTACTGTCCTCCTGTACTGTCCTCCTGTACTGTCCTCCTGTACTGTCCTCCTGTACTGTCCTCCTGTACTGTCCCCCTGAACTGTCCCCCTGAACTGTCCCCCTGTACTGTCCTCCTGTACTGCACCCTGTACTGTCCTCTTGTACTGTCCTCCTGTACTGTCCTCCTGTATTGTCCTCCTGTACTGTCCTCCTGTATTGTCCACCTGTACTGTCCTCCTGTACTGTCCTCCTGTATTGTCCTCCTGTACTGTCCTCCTGTACTGTCCTCCTGTACTGTCCTCCTGTACTGTCCTCCTGTACTGCACCCTGTACTGTCCTCTTGTACTGTCCTCCTGTACTGTCCTCCTGTACTGTCCTCCTGTACTGTCCCCCTGTACTGTCCCCCTGTACTGTCCTCCTGTACTGTCCATCTGTACTGTCCTCCTGTACTGTCCTCCTGTACTGTCCTCCTGTACTGTCCTCCTGTACTGTCCATCTGTACTGTCCTCCTGTACTGTCCTCCTGTACTGTCCTCCTGTACTGTCCTCCTGTACTGTCCATCTGTACTGTCCATCTGTACTGTCCCCCTGTACTGTCCCCCTGTACTGTCCTCCTGTACTGTCCCCCTGTACTGTCATCCTGAACTGTCCTCCTGTACTGTCCTCCTGTACTGTCCATCTGTACTGTCCTCCTGTACTGTCCTCCTGTACTGTCCTCCTGTACTGTCCTCCTGAACTGTCCCCCTGTACTGTCCCCCTGTACTGTCCTCCTGTACTGTCCTCCTGTACTGTCCCCCTGTACTGTCCTCCTGTACTGTCCTCCTGTACTGTCCCCCTGTACTGTCCTCCTGAACTGTCCCCCTGTACTGTCATCCTGAACTGTCCTCCTGTACTGTCCTCCTGTACTGTCCCCCTGTACTGTCTTCCTGTACTGTCCTCCTGTACTGTCCCCCTGTACTGTCCCCCTGAACTGTCCTCCTGTACTGTCCTCCTGTACTGTCCTCCTGTACTGTCCTCCTGTACTGTCCCCCTGAACTGTCCTCCTGTACTGTCCTCCTGTACTGTCCATCTGTACTGTCCTCCTGTACTGTCCTCCTGAACTGTCCTCCTGTACTGTCCTCCTGTACTGTCCATCTGTACTGTCCTCCTGTACTGTCCTCCTGAACTGTCCTCCTGTACTGTCCATCTGTACTGTCCTCCTGTACTGTCCTCCTGAACTGTCCCCCTGTACTGTCCCCCTGTACTGTCCCCCTGTACTGTCCTCCTGAACTGTCCTCCTGTACTGTCATCCTGAACTGTCCTCCTGTACTGTCCATCTGTACTGTCCTCCTGTACTGTCCCCCTGTACTGTCCTCCTGTACTGTCTTCCTGTACTGTCCTCCTGTACTGTCCTCCTGTACTGTCCTCCTGTACTGTCTTCCTGTACTGTCCTCCTGTACTGTCCTCCTGAACTGTCCTCCTGTACTGTCTTCCTGTACTGTCCTCCTGTACTGTCCTCCTGTACTGTCTTCCTGTACTGTCCTCCTGTACTGTCCTCCTGTACTGTCCCCCTGTACTGTCCCCCTGTACTGTCCTCCTGTACTGTCTTCCTGTACTGTTCTCCTGTACTGTCCTCCTGTACTGTCCTCCTGTACTGTCCTCCTGTACTGTACTCCTGTGCCTACAGTCTGATAGCTGCATATCTGCAATGTGCGTTCCATGGCACTGTTGCAATTGCTAGTCCCGTGAGATATGGAGCAAGGTTTGGTGAAATCACTATCGTGTTGCATGCGAGGAACCTATATTTGATGACCATCATTACATGTATATCCCTGCTTCTAATATTCAAAATATGGACAGCGCCAAACATAAATATATAAATACCTGTAAATACTTGTGAAACAATATAAAGCAGCAAAACCCAACCCTAATAAGGTGTGTAAATAAATTAAAAAAAGGTTTGCGCTGATATATGAAACAAAAATAGTACTAAAGTATAAAAAATAAATAAAAAACAACACAAGTCCTTCGTGACAATTATAATGTGCAAATGTACCACAAAAAAATAATATATAATATTCAAAATCTTCTATTCAATCTTCATGTGATACCACAAAAAAACATCGTGCTCAAATCCACCACCGAATACACTGAATAAACTCACCAGAGCAATATGCTGGTCAGATTATAAACCAGCACAAGTGCTTCTGCTCTGGGAGCAATGGTCTGCAGATGAATATCAGCGTATCTGGGACACCTCAGAATGGCAATTCAGAATGGCATACACCTCTTCTTTCAACCCCAAATCAACTCAGAAAGCAAGAGAGGAGAAACTCATAGTGTAGCAATGTAAAAAAAGGAATTTATTTAAAACACTTGCTCCGTGAGGACGCCAGGTGACGAAACGCGTAGGGTGGAGCTTGTGGAGGTGACATCATGATGTTCGGCGAATTGTCAGCGTCTGTGGATGCCGTGGGAGGCTGGGCTGATTTGCTGTGTACGCTGTTCATGCTGGTGTCGGCTCGGACACCAGTCATTGTAAATGGGGTGAGATGTTTTAAATAAATTCCTTTTTTTACATTGCTACACTATGCGTTTCTCCTCTCTTGCTTTCTGAGTCGATTTGGGGTTGAAAGAAGAAGTGTATGCCATTCTGAGGTGATCCAGATACGCTGATATTCATCTGCAGACCATTGCTCCCAAAACAGAAGCGCTTGTGCTGGTTTATATTCTGACCAGCATATTGCTCTGGTGAGTTTATTGTAGATTGTAAGCTCCCAGGATCAGGCCCTCCCTCTTAGATTGTAAGCTCCCAGGATCAGGGCCCTCCCTCCTAGATTGTAAGCTCCCAGGATCAGGGCCCTCCCTCCTAGATTGTAAGCTCCCAGGATCAGGGCCCTCCCTCCTAGATTGTAAGCTCCCAGGATCAGGGCCCTCCCTCCTAGATTGTAAGCTCCCAGGATCAGGGCCCTCCCTCCTAGATTGTAAGCTCCCAGGATCAGGGCCCTCCCTCCTAGATTGTAAGCTCCCAGGATCAGGCCCTCCCTCCTAGATTGTAAGCTCCCAGGATCAGGGCCCTCCCTCCTAGATTGTAAGCTCCCAGGATCAGGGCCCTCCCTCCTAGATTGTAAGCTCCCAGGATCAGGGCCCTCCCTCCTAGATTGTAAGCTCCCAGGATCAGGGCCCTCCCTCCTAGATTGTAAGCTCCCAGGATCAGGGCCCTCCCTCCTAGATTGTAAGCTCCCAGGATCAGGCCCTCCCTCCTAGATTGTAAGCTCCCAGGATCAGGCCCTCCCTCTTAGATTGTAAGCTCCCAGGATCAGGCCCTCCCTCCTAGATTGTAAGCTCCCAGGATCAGGGCCCTCCCTCCTAGATTGTAAGCTCCCAGGATCAGGGCCCTCCCTCCTAGATTGTAAGCTCCCAGGATCAGGGCCCTCCCTCCTAGATTGTAAGCTCCCAGGATCAGGGCCCTCCCTCCTAGATTGTAAGCTCCCAGGATCAGGGCCCTCCCTCCTAGATTGTAAGCTCCCAGGATCAGGGCCCTCCCTCCTAGATTGTAAGCTCCCAGGATCAGGCCCTCCCTCCTAGATTGTAAGCTCCCAGGATCAGGCCCTCCCTCTTAGATTGTAAGCTCCCAGGATCAGGCCCTCCCTCCTAGATTGTAAGCTCCCAGGATCAGGGCCCTCCCTCCTAGATTGTAAGCTCCCAGGATCAGGGCCCTCCCTCCTAGATTGTAAGCTCCCAGGATCAGGGCCCTCCCTCCTAGATTGTAAGCTCCCAGGATCAGGGCCCTCCCTCCTAGATTGTAAGCTCCCAGGATCAGGGCCCTCGCACCCCTCATGTATTGTATTGTTACTGTCTTGTCTCGTGTTCTGTCCCCACTATAATGTACAGCGCTGAGCAAACCTTCTGCCGCCATATAAATCCTGTATAATAATAATAATATATTATTTTTTTGTGGGACATTTGCACATTATAAACAGACTTGTGTTGTTTTGTATTTATTTTTTATACTTTAGTACTTTTTTTGTTTCATATATCAGTGCAATCCTTTTTTTAATTTATATCCCGGCTTCTACATAATCTATTATTATTATTATACAGTAATCTATTCAGTGGATCTGCGTCTTCCACATGTAGCCGGACCGGTGGCACTTGTGTGAATGCAGCTGCACAGCCCGAGCACTGACAGGACCAGCCATAGTGCTATACTCTCTCTGGCCATGCAGGAGGATTGGAAAGGAAGAGGATTGGTGGCAGAATTTGCTGGAGGAAAACCCACCCACCAGATCCATCAAGGAAAATCGCAAGACATCAGGGAGCTGGAGGGAAAGGGACTCTGATTGACTACTTCTGTGGCTGAAACCCCGCCCCTTCCAGATAATCTGGGAAGGGCTGAGAGAGGACACAAGGATTGATAGAGAAGGTAGTCGGCCCTGAAGACAAAGAGTGCAGATCTACAAGTTCCCGAGTGAGTTGTGTCCAGACTTTGTCTCTCCAGACCTGCTACTTGCAAAGGGAAAGTCTGTTATCTATCAGCATTAGCATGAGAATCTGTAGCTTGAGAGGTGGGCTCCGATACCATTCACTGGGAGCCTGTCAGGGCAGGGGCCGAGGAACGGACAGGCAGGCCTAACAATGTAACGCACTGGCTGACGACAACCACCACCCACAGACCGAAGTCCCTCAGGGCGCGGAGTCTAAGTCCCAGGCTGCCCTTCACCAGGGCCCCTGATGGTGGGGATGGACTTGACGCAGCCAGGAACCAGGTCGCGGCCCCCGAGACACCTCAGCTGTGGTAATGGCGTGTAGCTGGTGGAAGAGACAAAAGAATAGTCAGACAAGCCGGGTCAACAACAACAGGACAAAACAGTACAGGACAGCAGACGAGAATCACAGGTCATGAGCCGGGCTCAGCAACAGAGGGTCAGATCAAACATGTGCAGGCCACAGGCTTATATGTCATCAGCCACACCCCTCTGGGGGATGGACCACAGAGACCTGAAGGCATAAAAGGATTCCCACCATGCACAGCAGAATCCAAGATGGACGCCAGCACATGGAGTAACATAACCTCAGGGAAAAGGTAGGACCTTGACAGAGCCCCAAACATGGCGAGACTAGTGAGAGGCTTCTTGGCCTCAGACTTCTTGTATTGCCTTTCTGTTGAACAGTGTTTCCATTTAGCTCTGGGATTAATTTGGGACCATTCCCATGGAGAGCGCCCCCCCTCTTTTATTTGGCATTTGTTGCTTGGGGGGCATCCTACCTTGTTTTGGGAATACTAAATTCCATCTGAGTGACATTGGGCCCCAACGCCGGCCATTGACAGCTGTTTGACCATTGGTGGGATTGAACCTTCTTTGGCTTGTCCCTTATTTCTGGTGAACCTTGAACTCCTTGCTCCTCCCATGAACTTCCTGATTTAAGCCATGTCTCTGCTCTTCCTGTTTGCCGGATTATTGGGCCTTCTCCAGCCCATATCTGGCTCTTGTCTGTCCTGCTGCCGTCCGTACATTTGCTACCGACCTTTGGCTTGTTCCTTGACTACGCTTCTGCCTCATCCCAACCTGCGATCACTTGTTACTGACCCTTGGCTTGTTTACTGACTACGCTTCTGCTTGATCCCTACCTGCCATATCTGTGACTGGATCCTGGCTTACTCATCTCCTGGTGGGGCGATCCTGAGAACTGCAACCTGGTACTAACACGCAGCAAAACCCATCCCCACCATCAGGAGTTCTGCTGAATACCGGTTAGTGCTTTGACCCCGCATAACAAGTGAGTCCACATCATCTGCCAGGGTGACCTGCTTGTATACCTACCTTGTTGGTTGGTCTGCTACTATAGCTACTGGTCTCCAAGCCTGACCTCTGACCGTGACAGAATAATCTGGCCTAGATATGGAGGCCGCCATAACCAATGCTGTGGCTCCTTTCAGGCAGCAAATTTCAGAGCTGCAAGAGTTTGGTGTTACCTACTATATGCTTCTGCCATTCAAGTTCAATGGAGACCGCCGCCATTACAGAGGTTTCCTTAACCAATGCTGCATTTATTTCCGAGCCTGACCTCTGACCTCTGACCGTGACAGGCATCTTCTTAGGTTAGGAACTAAGAGGTCTAACCTCTGCCCTTGGACCAGGTTACTGGGTACTCCCTGTACATACTGTACCTCCGCTGTAATATTGTTTGCAATCAGTATACATTTCTCCTGCTGCTGCCTAAATATACTCCACCGGCTATGAGACTACCATCCAACTGGGGGCAGCTCTGACATGAGGAAGCAAAGCCCTGCTTTTACCAAGATGGCCGCCTCCACACAGAGACACAAGCTGTGGTAAGTCAGTAATGGGAAATATACAGTATCAGCTGCAGGGAGCCTACAGGCAATGTTGGGGACTAGCTATTTGCTTCTGCTTGCCCTTTTGAGGTGCAGGTCTGTAGGTGGGATTGAAGTTAGGCATCTTGTTTGGGAGCAATCGCACGCACACGCACGCAAGCACACACACACGCACGCACGCACACACACACGATGAATGGAAGTCATTTGTATAAATCTGATGCAGATTTCTTAGTACAGCAGATCAACCAGAGGATGACTTCAGTTACATGGCGGGGGTAGTGTTCCTTGGCGGTTTACCAAAGGAGTGATTTCAGAAATTTCCCGAGGCTCCACACTTTTGACCAACCACTGGAGTGAAGGAATATAGAGGGCACCTTCCTGGAGCTTTCCCTGCTCTACTGGCACCTCTCCCCATGCTAAACACTGTCCCCTACAAGTGGGTTCCTGTCCCTGTCCAACCACTCACTACAAAGTGCCAAAATGGTGTGAGTTCTCCTATTTAAAAGGTTCCGTCTCCCAAGATGTCCATCAAGTCTCCCGAGAGTTTTGTGTCCAATTGGACAAAGTCTGGCAAGGCACTAAATAGAATCTCTAAGGGAGCAATCCCCTACAAGACACCCTCTTCCCATGGAACAATGGTCCAAGGCCATCTACAGGTGGGAAGATTAGCTGCACCTGCCTACAGGTTCTCTTTAACATTTTGTAGATTCCCAGTCACTGACTTTAGCAATCATTTCTATAGAACAGTGATCTCCAAATGGTGGCCCATGGGTCACATGTGGCCCTTTGCTTTCCTTTCTCCGGCCCTTGGGGCACTATTCTTTCCACTGATATAAGGCACCATTCCTCCCACTGACACCACCAGTGGGGCACTATTCCTACCACTGACACCACTGATGAGGCACCATTCTTCCCACTGACATCAATGATGGAACACTATTTCCCGCTAATACCAATGATCGGATACTATTCCTCCCACTGACACCAATGATGGGGCATTATTCCTCCCACTAATACCAATGATGGGGCACTATTCCTCCCACTGACGCCAATTATGGGGCACTATTCCTCCCACTAAGACCAATGATGGGGCACTATTCCTCCCACTGATACCAATGATGGGACACTATTCCTCCCACTGACACCAATGATGGGGCACTATTCCTCCCACTGATCCCAATGATGAAACACTATTCCTTCCACTGACACCAATGATGGGGCACTATTCCTCCCACTGACACCAATGATGGGGCACTATTTCTCCCACTGATCCCAATGATGAAACACTATTCCTCCCACTGACACTAATGATGGGACACTATTCCTCCCACTGACACCAATGATGGGGCACTATTCCACTGACACCAATGATGGGGCACTATTCCTCCCACTGACACCAATGATGGAACACTATTCCTCCCACTGATCCCAAGATGGGGCACTATTCCTCCCACTGATCCCAATGATGGGGCACTATTCCTCCCACTGATACCAATGATGGGGCACTATTCCTCCCACTGACACCAATGATGGGGCACAATTCCTCCCACTGATCCCAATGATGGGGCACTATTCCTCCCACTGACACCAATGATGGGGCACTATTCCTCCCACTGACACCAATGATGGGGCACTATTCCTCCCACTGACACCAATGATGGGGCACTATTCCCCCCACTGACACCAATGATGGGGCACTATTCCTCCCACTGATCCCAATGATGGGGCACTATTCCTCCCACTGATCCCAATGATGGGGCACAATTCCTCCCACTGATCCCAATGATGGGGCACTATTCCTCCCACTGACACCAATGATGGGGCACTATTCCTCCCACTGACACCAATGATGGGGCACTATTCCTCCCACTGACACCAATGATGGGGCACTATTCCTCCCACTGACACCAGTAATGGGGCACTATTCCTCCCACTGACACCAATGATGGGGCACTATTCCTCCCACTGACACCAGTAATGGGGCACTATTCCTCCCACTGACACCAGTAATGGGGCACTATTCCTCCCACTGACACCAATGATGGGGCACTATTCCTCCCACTGACACCAGTAATGGGGCACTATTCCTCTACCTACTGGGCACAGGTGCTATGTAATTTTTTTATTCCACTGATCACCACATCTGAGACATTGTCCATTCCCACTAATGTGGGGGTATTTTCTACTCCCACTGGCCGCAGTCTGCCCCTCCCCCCGTCTTAGTCTGAAGGACAGCACACTGGCCCTTTGTTTGGAAAGTTTGTAGAGCCCAGATATAGAGAATCCACCGTTTCACGCCCTGAATGATCCACATGAACATCACCCTGTCACTCAGCCTGGCCTATCCAGTTGTTGACCACACAGGTCTGTTGGCTCCCCTTTGGTTGGGGTCACCAAACTATGGCTCTCCAGGTGTTGAGGAGCTGCAGGTCCCATGAGGCCTTGCAAGACTCTGACAGCCGCAGGCAAGACTCTGAGGCATGATGGGACTTGTAGTACTTCCACATCTGGAGGGTCATAGTTTGGAGACCCCTGGACTTTAGAATACATGTTGCTTGCAGAGTGTCGTCCTCAGATCTGTTGTGTGATTCCAGACCAGGGGCGGACTGACCATTTGGATACTCGGGCACTGCCCGAGGGCCCGGGGTCAGTAGGGGCCCCATGAGATGCCCCTGGTACCTTTTTCATAGGCTTTTTTGAGTTTGGGCAAGGACACAGGGGCCCCATGATCCCCTATTGCCTGGGGGCCCCATGAGTTGTCAGTCCGCCCCTGTTCCAGACTCCAGTAATCCCTCGTGCTTTTGTCCGTTCCAATTTTCAAGTCTTGTTAGCGGCATTTCTGATATTACAGGAAAGGGATTAGCCATGTGGTGTCACTTACTGCATTATACTTTCCCTTTGAAGCCAATTACCCATGTTGCAGTTGGCTGCATACATTTCATATACAAACTGCTACATGCATCTCATGAATAAACATCAAGAAACAGGAAAAAAAAAAGCCGTTACCTTTGATCTTCCTGGAGAACATATCGAGGAAATCTCTGGTGTCACCTCCATGCATTTAATAAACTCCCTTTTTAAACAGCATGTGTGTGGATGGAGCCGGCCCGTTGTATGTTCTAGCAGCCGGTAATAATCTGCAGTCTGCGGAGAGTTGTCCACGGGAAGTACAGAAGTATGCAGAAATACAATTTATGGGACAATAATTACACTTTTATAGATGGCGGGAAGAGTCCCAGTGCAGAAGAGGCATCAGCTCAGCTTGCCAAGTGGATTCTATCGCTCGTAAAGCAGGACAGAGAGGTGCTCTGCTACAACAATTATCACTCAGCAGTGTGCGCCATCGCCGGGCAGCCGTCATTATCAACCTGCAATTTCAAAGCGGTAAGCCGCTACCTGCAGGGCACTTATGGAAGGACAGAACGCCGGCCATGGGAAGGGAGCGGGCTGGCAAGGAACCCAGACTATTATACGGAGAAGGAGAAAAAATCCACCATTTAACATGTCTGTCGGGGGGGGCTAAGGAAAAAGAACAGCAATTTGTAGCACTTTCTTTGTGTTGCTCTTCATAACGAGGTATCATTAACACCAACTACTGGATATATGATCTCCATATTACTACCGGATATATGATCTCCATATTACTACCGGATATATGATCTCCATATTACTACCGGATATATGATCTCCATATTACTACCGGATATATGATCTCCATATTACTACCGGATATATGATCTCCATATTACTACCGGATATATGATCTCCATATTACTACCGGATATATGATCTCCATATTACTACCGGATATATGATCTCCATATTACTACTGGATTACCAGCTTTCGATAATATCGCCATATTTTGTATCGCAATTTGTATGTCTGTTTTAAGATTGTATGAAATAAAAATTGATTATTATTTTTTAACTGTTGACCTATCAGTTTATTATTCTATAAACATGTACCTTCCTGAAAAGAGTGAGGTATTTTCCTCTGGATATGGTGATGTATGGGGCTTATCCATGGCTGACATTTCAACCGGTGATGAGTGAACCCGTATTACATATCTGTAGCAAGATAGATTATAATATCTAATTAGTTTTGTTCATGGGGCAACTCCAACCTGCAATTTCATGGCGGTAAGCCGCTACCTGCAGAGCACTTATGGAAGGACAGGACACCTATGGAAGGACAGGACACCTATGGAAGGACAGGACACCTATGGAAGGACAGGACACCTATGGAAGGACAGGACGCCGGCCATGGGAAGGGAGCGGGCTGCAAGAAACCCAGACTATTATACAGAGAAGGAAAAAGATCCACCATGTAACATGTCTGTCGGGGGGGGGGGGGGCTCAGGAAAAAGAACAGCAATTTGTAGCACTTTCTTTGTGTTGCTCTTCATAACGAGGTATCATTAACACCAACTACCGGATATATGAAATATGCAGGTCTGTGAAGGAACCAGATTTTAACCCCTCCCCCTCCAGAGGATTTACCTCCCTTCCTGGCAGTTCTTTTCTATTCCTCCTGCCCCTATATTGGGTATGCGTCATGCCTTTTGAGTACTTCTGAAGAAGAGACTGTGATTGGTCTCGAAACGCGTCAGAGGCAACATATGCATGACTGATCTCCATATTATTACTGGATTCCCAGCTTTTGATAATACCGCCATATTTTGTATCACAATTTGTATGTCTTTTTTTAAGATTGTATGAAATAAAAATTGATTGTTATTTTTTAACTGTTGACCAATCAGTTTATTATTCTATAAACCTGTGCCTTCCGGAAGAAAGTGAGCTATTTTCCTCTGGATATGGTGATGTATGGGGCTTATCCATGGCTGACATTTAAGCCCGGTGATGAGTGAACCCGTATTACATATCTGTAGCAAGATAGATTATAATATCTAATAAGTTTTGTCCATGGGGGCAACTCCAACCTGCAATTTCATAGCAGCCACTACCTGCAGAGCACTTATGGAAGAACAGGACACCGGCCATGGGAAGGGAGCGGACTGGCAAGAAACCCAGACTATTATACGGAGAAGGAAAAAGATCCACCATTTACCATGTCTGTCGGGGGGGGGCTAAAGAACAAGAACAGCAATTTGTAGCACTTTCTTTGTGTTGCTCTTCATAGCGAGGTACAGTTGCAAGAAAAAGTATGTGAACCCCTTGGGATTCCGTGGAGTTTTGCATGAATTGGGCATAAAATGTGCTCTGAACGTCATCTAAGTCACAACAATAGAAGAACACAGTCTGCTGAACATAATACTACACAAACATTAGATGTTGCCATGGTTTAATTGCACATAACATGTAAACATTCACAGTACAGGGAGGAAAAAGTATGTGAACCTTTGGACCTAATAACTGGTTGACCCTCCTTTGGCAGCAATAACCTCAACCAAACGTTTCCTGTAGTTGCAGATCAGACCTGCACAACGATCTGGAGTCATTTTGGACCACTCCTCTTCACAAAACTGTTTCAGTGTAGCAATATTCTTGGGATGTCTGGTGTGAATCGCTCTCTTAAGGTCATGCCACAGCATTTCAATGGGGTTGAGGTCAGGACTCTGACTGGGCCACTCCAGAAGGCGTATTCTGTGCTGTTGCAGCCATTGTTTTGTTGAATGACTTGTATGCTTTGGGTCATTGTCCTGTTGCATCACCCATCCTCTGTGGAGCTTCAGTTGGCGGACAGATGGTCGTACGTTTTCCTGCAAAATGTCTTGATAAACTCTGGAATTCATTTTCCCATCAATGACAACAATCCGTCCAGGCCCTGAGGCAGCAAAGCAGCCCCAAACCATGATGCTCCCTCCGCCATGTTTCACAGTGGGGATGAGGTTTTGATGTTGGTGTGCTGTGCCTTTTTTTCTCCACACATAGTGTTGTGTGTTCTTCCCAAACAACTCAATCTTGGTTTCATCTGTCCACAGTATATTTTGCCAGTAGTGCTGTGGAACATCCAGGTGCTCTTCTGCAAACTTCAAACGTGCTGCAATCTTCTTTTTGGCCAGCAATGGCTTCCTCTGTGGTGTCCTCCCATGTACTCCATTCTTGTTTCATGTTTTCCTTATTGTAGATGTGTCAACAAAAATGTTATCATGTGCCAGAGATTTCTGTAGGTCTTTAGCTGACACTCTGGGATTCTTCTTTACCTCATGCAGCATTCTGCGCTGGGCTCTTGCAGTCATTTTTACAGGACGACCACGCCTAGGGAGAGTAGCAACAGTGCTAAACTTTCTCCATTTGTAGACAGTCTGTCTTACCGTGGACACATGAACATCAAGGCTCAAGGAGATACTTTTGTAACCCTTTCCAGCTTCATGCAAGTCAACAATTCTTGATAGTAGGTCTTCTGAGAGCTCTTTTCTGCGAGGCATGGTTCACATCAGACAGTGCTTCTTGAAACCAGTAAACCCAAAACAGGTGTCAGCAACACATCCAATATCATCACACTGATTGGAGTCAAGGTTGGCTCACTCCTGGCTCCAATTAGCTCTGGGAGAAGTCATTAAGCTAGGGCCTCACATACTTTTTCCTCCCTGCACTGTGAATGTTTACATGTTATGTGCAATGAAACCATGGCAACATCTAATGTTTGTGTAGTATTATGTTCAGCAGACTGTGTTCTTCTATTGTTGTGACTTAGATGACGTTCAGAGCACATTTTATGCCCAATTCATGCAAAACTCCACATAATCCCAAGGGGTTCACATACTTTTTCTTGCAACTGTATCATTAACACCTACTACCAGATATATGAAATATGCAGGTCTGTGAGGGAACTGAAGTCCTGGATTGTTCCAGATTTTAACCCCTCCAGAGGATTTACCCCCCCTTCCTGGCGGTTCTTTTCTATTCCTCCTGCCCCTATGTGGGGATATGCTTCATGCCTTTTGAGTACTTCTGAAGAAGAGACTGTGATTGGTCTCGAAACGCGTCAGTGGAACATATCCATGACTGATCTCCATATTATTACTGGATTCCCAGCTTTTGATAACACCGCCATAATTTGTATCACAATTTGTATGTCTTTTTGTTAAGATTGTATAAAATAAAAATTGATTGTTATTTTTTAACTGTTGACCTATCAGTTTATGATTTGATAATCCTGTGCCTTTAAAGTCCCACCAACAGGAGGACCTCTCTGCTGTATGTTTTCAGGGATGGTGGCACCTCTTGTATTGTATCCTTTCCCTTTTCTTTCCCCTTCCTGACCAGGACATGTTTTGCGTTATGGCGCTGCGTTACTTTAAGTGACAATTGCGCAGTCATGCAACGCCGCTCCCAAATGTCCTTTTTTTCCCCATGAATGGAGCTTTCTTTCTGTGGTATTTGATCACCTCTGCAGTTTGTTATGTTTTTGCGCTATATACAAAAAAAAGCCGACAATTTTGAAAAAAAAAACTATATTTTTGACTTTTTGCTATTAAACACTTCCAGTAAAAAAAAATTAAAAAATAAAATTTCATCATAAATTTTGGCCAAAATGTATCCCACTCCGTGTCTTTGCTGAGAAAAAATCCTGATATGTGTAAATTAATTGGTTTATGTGAAAGTTATAGCGTCTACAAATGGCGGGATAGATACAGGGATTTTTTTTTTGTACTGATAATGGCAGCGATCAGCGACTGATAGCGGGACTGTGGCAGACATTCTGACATTGGGGGGGGGGAAAGACTTGGTGTCACTGACATCCCCAGTGACACCAATACAGTGATCAATGCTAATAAAAATCCCTGACTCTGTACTAATGGCACTGGGCAGGAAGGGGTTAACATCTGGGGTGATCAAAGGGTTAACTGTGTGATCTGTTACTACGGAGACATACTGTGCAGAGCTACAAAGCAGCATGTTATTACTGACAGGAGAGAGATCCGTGTTGTTTACATACAGACCTTTCCCCTGTCACTGTTCCTTGGCGATCGCTGGGTACCATCAGGGAATCTCCGGCTGGGAGACAGCTGTAGCCTCCAATGGCGGCACGGGTAGGGCGGAGCGTGCACGCCTCCTACCTGGAAATGCAAAATCACATATATATATATATACTTGGTTTTGCACAGCCCTGCCGCCCTGTAGCAGTAGTTCTATTATAGTCCAGGATTACACCTAGCACCCTGGCATGTGGAAACGGGTGGATGGTTGAGCCGTTGATCTTGGACCGATCTTTCTTGACCAGCGTGCTGTGGAGGTTTGTAAACACTCCTTGGGTAGTGAGCATTGGTGGATTGGTCTCTCACCTGAACCTGGAAAGTCCCACCATCACCTGGCATATGCAGCAGTTTTAGTCCAGCAGCGCATCCCCTCTTGGGTAACCACTGGCACTTATGATCCCTTCAGCTGTCTGTAGGGGGCATCCTTCCCACTTACCTTTAAAGTAGCAGTCTATTCTTCTCACTGACCCCTGTGTATAGGTGGGCCGTATGCTAACCATCAATGCAATGGACCTTGTATCAGCGATGTCTCGTTGCCAGTGACTACCAATGTATTCTATACTTATTACAGGAAATCATTTAGTTGCATAAACCTCGGGGGGGGTAATGAAGCGCGAGGCGTCAGACACGCCAGACTTGCCACGTTCTTATTCTTGTTTTATATATTCTTCATTTAGAAGGCGATGCGTCTGGATACCAGTACTTCGTGTATCACGTATAGAGGATCTGTCAGGGCAGGAGCTGTGGAACGGACAGGCAGGCCTAGTGGCAGGGTAACGCACTGACTGATGACAACCACCACCCACAGACCAAAAGTCCCTCAGGGCGCGGAGTCTAAGTCCCAGGCTGCCTTTCACCAGGGCCCCTGATGGTGGGGATGGACTTGACGCAGCCAGGAACCAGGTCGCGGCCCCCGAGACACCCCAGCTGCGGTAATGGCCGCCGCCAATGGCATGTAGCTGGTAGGAATCAGATCAGACAATAGCGTAGTCGGGCAGGCCGGGTCGACAACAACAGGACAAACAGTACAGAACAGTAGACAAGAATCACAGGTCACGGGCCGGGTTCAGCAACGGAAGGTCAGATCAAAGGAAAACGCAGAGAATGGTCTAGTCACAAGCCGAGTCAGATTCCAGGAGAGTCACGAGAGTAGAAACAGAGCTATTGCAACACTAACACACAAGACACGAATGCAAAGGGCATGTGCGGACAACAGACTTATATGTACTCAGCCACACCCCTCTGGGGGATGGACCTGAGAGGCCTGAAGGCATAAAAGACTCCCACCATGCTCAGCAGAAATCCAAGATGGATGCCAGCACATGGAGCAGCACAACCTCTGGGAAAAGGTAGGACCTTGACAGGATCGCAATGCATTCCCGAGGAACGGTCTTACATTTCAACAGACTAAGAGATCCTAATGAAGTTGTCCCAAGAGTCAGGCTTTATACGATGTCCACCCCCCATTGTAGAGACGTTCATGGCAAGGAATCCTCCGGTTACTTCAGTGTGACATGTGTGTGTGCTCTGGACGAAACATATTCAGTTGTAGAGGGGGAAGATGTTTTGGAGCTAGGGTATGGGTGGGGGTAGAAGGATGGTACTGGAGGGGTGGGGGACCAATCTCTCTAGGGACGGGAAAGCTCCTTGGTGTGAGAGATGATGAGAGAAATCCAAGGAGTAGAAGGAGGAGGGAAGGTAACCTGTGGGCGGGGCTTAAGGTGCTCTAGTGGGGACACAGAGGAACTGCGCTCACTAATGCCTAAACTTAGACAGGGATTAGCGGTCATGTGAAATCAACACTGAGATGGGTCTCCTGAACTTAGAAATGAGCAGTACTTACATGATGAACTCTCTGTAACCCATAGCCAAGCTTCTTACATGGCTAACACTAAACAATTCTGAACATAGCTACTTCCCAGGAGTGCAGCACTTAGGGACCGGTACCGCAGAGCTTGAGCCGGTCTCCACCAACAGAGCAATTCTAGTGTCATGTCCGACTGTTGCTGCTGGATATAGGAAAAGCACTTTCCTGTAGCTGCATGTTGTCTCCCCAGGGGCCCCTCTACATCTCTCTCTCCTGTGACTCCTACCTAAGTCCCTAGCCACTCCGTGCTCCCAGTTTGTGGGCAGCTGGTTACTAGTGAATGTAATAATCAAAACGCTCCTTCCTGCCGTCACCCATGCCTGTCACCCATTTCCTGACTGGTTGGCTGCCTTTAGTAAATTATACATACAGCACACTATACCAACAGCCTTCCAGTAATCAAAACGCTCCTTCCTGCCGTCACCCATGCCTGTCACCCGTTTCCTGACTGGTTGGCTGCATTTAGTAAATTATACATACAGCAAACTGTACCAACAGCCTTCCAGCTGTCAGACTCTGTTACTAGAGCTACCCAGAACTCCACTGAGAGAAGGGACGCTGTTCATGACAATTAGGGGATGCAATGTATAAGCAATGTTTCCTTGGCCCGCCTACAAAACATTCAATCTACAGGCAGCCCAAGCACCCTGTACCTTTGCCATATGCCCAGTATACTCCTGTACGCAGGCCAGTCCTTACTCTTCCTGGACTGATCTGTGAGCTGAGCAGTTCAACAAGCTACAGCCAAACCATATGTGCTGGATCAGGGGCGGATTGACCATTCGAGCACTCGGGAACTGCCCGGGTCAGTAGGGGGCCCCATGAAATGCCCCTGGTACCTTTTTATAGGCGTCGATCTGGTGTGCTGGTGGCCAGGTCACACTGCTGAGAACAAGAAGAGCCTACTGTATTGAGAGCAGGGCAAATAAAGTGGTGGCACCAACTTCCCATTGGTTGTTGAGTCCTCCCTTGCTGGCCAATGGCCGGGCTGTTGGCTAACATTGCCCACATTAATATGGAGTCTAGGGTTGTAGCATATTGTCAGTGCAGCACAATGGGGACATTTATTAGTAAAATGGTGGAGTTAAAAACTAACGAAACCAAAATGATGCAGCGCAACCCTAATAATAAAATAATACAATATGGCAAAAACAAACAAAGTGACATAAATATATATCTGTGACAAAAAAATCAGTGGATTGATCCTCTCTGGGATCTCAATATAAAGTGACATAAAATATATATATACGTGCCAGTAAATCAGTGGATTGATCCTCTCTGGGATCTCAAGTGAAAAAGTGATCACACCTGGTATAAAAAACCAGGAACCAATACCCCCGCTATCCAAAATAGGATCATACACAAAATCAAATAAAACACAAATAAGCGTGAATTCCTAAATAGGGATCAATAAATTCATGCAAATGATGGTGAAAATGAGAACGTGAACCCCTAACAGGGATCAATAATATCATGCAGATGGTGACAATAATGGCTAAATTAAGCCAAAAAGTAAATAGTGACATAAAATAGATCACTAAATGTGGGATCAATTAAATACAATAGTGCCAAAAAACACCCAAACAAAAAGTATATTTATGAGCAAACACATAAAAAAAAGTGAACATACAATAGTCTGTAAACATTAAAAAAAAAAAAAAAAAAAATGAAAAATGAAAAAAAATAAATAAATAATTTTTGGTATCCTGGTCTTTTATACCAGGTGTGATCACTTTTTCACTTGAGATCCCAGAGAGGATCAATCCACTGAACTACTGGCACGTATATATATTTTATGTCACTTTATATTGAGATCCCCAGAGAGGATCAATCTACTGATTTTTTTGCCACATATATATATTTATGTCACTTTGTTTTTGCCATATTGTATCATTTTATTATTAGGGTCGCGCTGCATCATTTTGGTTTTGTTAGTTTTTATTTCCATGGTATTTGGTTAGATGCTCGCAGCTCCCACCCACCTCATTTATCACGTAATAGTAGCGCAGGAGATCTTCATTATATAAAATGGTGGAGTTGCTCGGTGTCCTTGGGACCCAGGTTACCCAGCAAGCAGGGGTGGACTGACCATTTGGAAACTTGGGCACTGCCTGAGGGCCCAGGGTCAGTAGGGGGCCCCATGAGATGCCCCTGGTACCTTTTTCATAGGCTTTTTTGAGTTTGGGCAAGGACACAGGGGCCCCATGATCCCCTATTGCCCGGGGGCCCCATGAGTTGTCAGTCCGCCCCTGCCAGCAAGAGAAGTGGGGCCCATGCTAGGAATAAGTCAAGCCAGATGACAATATCATCCTAGACTGGGCTTATTTCTCAGGAGTCCTCGGGTCATCTTTCACTGACACTCAGGGGCGGACTGACAACTCATGGGGCCCCCGGGCAATAGGCGATCATGGGGCACCTGTGTCCTCGCCCACACTCAAACCACACCCAAAAAAGCCTATGAAAGGTACCAGGGGCATCTCATGGGGCCCCCTACCGACTCCGGGCCCTCGGGCAGTGCCCGTGTTCCCAAATGGTCAGTCCAGCCCTGCTGACACTAACAACAGACATTTGGTCAGTACTGACAGGCTATCCTTTCTTCTACAGATCTTCCCCTTTATTTTTTGCCATAATAGCAATAGCTGGTTTTTCGTTTTTATTTGGAGGAGCACAAACATAGCACCAATTTCTGAAAAGAGTCAACCAGGATGCAGGGAGGTTTGGATACGGCAGACACGCCGGGGGATAACCTCGCACTTCTTGTCTGCAGGTTCTTAGAAAAGAATGCTCATTAAAAATCTACTGATGACCTTTTTGGGCAATTAGAAAGTTTTGTGATCTCCATGCCAGTCCTCCAGCACGCCGGCTTCTCGCTAAGTCTAGCATATATGTCGAAAACGTTGTCAACCAGCTATAGATGTGGTAAAGTTGGAGGAACAGTTTGGATTCGATCCAGATTAAGGAAATGCAATGAGATTAAGACTTTCACATTTTTATGGGATTTCCATGAGCAACCTGCATTTACCTTCATTATTAGTGATATTTGGGGGTGTCGCTCATGGCGCAGAGCTTTGCAATGAGTTCAAACCAGCCAGGAAATACAGTTTCAGGGATTGATGGCCCACGTTTATATAAAGGAAAAGTAAAAGTTCCAACATAAATGAAAAGGTTACCCTGGTGGGAGGGGGGAGGCAGCATTCCTCCCTCCAGTCCTTTACAATAGCACAGGTGCTTTCTTCAGCCTCCTGGCTCACTCTTGCAGCGCTGCCGCTCAGGCCTCAAGCTTAGGCCTGCTACTCTGGGCCGTGCCCTAACGTCTGGCCAGTGGTCCTCCTGTCTCCCAGGTGGAGACCTGAATCACTGCTATGACCTTGACTAGAACAGCTTTGCACACCTTCACCCTGTTGGACTCCTGTTAGACCTGGACACGGGGTTAGACCCTTCATCCCTCCCTTGACTCTTGAAGCCTCTGAACTCCAGAACCGTATCCGGTAGTTACCAACCGAAAAGCCAGTTTTACTCCACTCAGAACTGATAATCTGGAGCCCCTCAATCTGCATCCAGTTGAATCCTGTGAAATCTTTAATCCTACTAACCCAATGGCAGGGTAAAGCGCTGCAACATATTGCATGTGAAGTCACATAGTTAGTCTGACTGAAAAATGACAAAAGTCCATCTAGTTCAGTGTTTCTCAACTCCAGTCCTCATGGACCCCCAACAGGTCATGTTTTCAGGATTTCCCTCAGATGAAACAGCTGTGGTAATTACTAAGGCAGTGAAACGGATCAAATCACCTGTGCAAAATAATGGAAATCCTGAAAACATGACCTGTTGGGGGTCCATGAGGACTGGAGTTGAGAAACACTGATCTAGTTCAACCAAAAAAAAAAAGTTCTAATCCTACACCCACAGTTGATCCAGAGGAAGGCAAAAACCCCAGCAAAGCACGATCCAATTTCCTCCTGCAGGGGAAAAAAATCCTTCCTGACCCCCCGAGAGGCAATCAGATATTCCCTGGATCAACGGTCCCTATAAATGTTCTATCCAGTTATATTCTGTGTATCCAAGAAAGGATCCAGGCATGGTCATGTATCTGAGTGGAAAAGAACAGACAAGGGCGCAGTCTCATCGTCCATGATGAGAGTGCGCCCTTGCCTGTTATTTTCCACTAGTGGTCAGTGTCACGGTCGCCCGATCGCCACACTCAGCATGCGACAATCGCATGACCGCGACCAACAATATGTCACGCCCGCGGCGTCAGACCCCAGACCTTCTCACCAAACTCGTGACCGATTTAAAACCGCGGTGTGACGTGCGTAACAAGGCCACACCCAGCTGCACCCTACACAGCGATTTTCCAGCTAAAGGACTACAATCGGTGCCTGCAGTCTGAATGCGCTTGTTACTGGGTCGGGTTAATTACACAACCAACCCTTCACACTGCCACCACCTTCTTTTGTACAGAGAAAAAGGAAACTCTCTTTATCCAACATACACTGTAATGGTTGAAAAGTCGCCTGTCCAATATGGTCACCGCAAGCCGACTGGGCAGAGGATTAAACAAACACAGTAGCGTTCTTCAAAAGGCAGGAATTCGTGAATTGCAAGTAAGCGCTTAGAAACAGTTTAACACTTTCAGAAAGAAAGATTTATTACTAAAAGAGTCAAAAAGGTGCAATAAAATATTTACAAAGAAAATGTAACTAAGATATATATTTATATATAAAAACAGCTCAGCACAGCAAAGAGATAACAGGGAGAAGTTAGAAGGTTAAGTTACTTGCCATGTTCAGCCTTGGGGTAGCAGATCCACGTTGCAGAGTGAAGGGTCTCTGATCTCCTGCTGTTACGATGTTAAAATTAGGAGATGTGTTAGCTTACCTCAGGCCTAGAGCCTGTGTTTTTTAAAGTCCCCCAACAAGGGGGGTGGCTCTGAGTAACTGGCCAATACCTGTTTAGGGAGGGATGTCGGGTGGACTCTGAATTAAAATCAACATCTGTCATAATCCATGACATGAAACATAGAGGAAAACCAGATCTGTTAAAAATGTTATCTTGTTTGTGCTTCTGGGGAATGCCTTGAACTCTTGAGAAGGTTCTGCCATCCTTCCCCGAGGTGTGAAATCACACAGGTCCCTTGGACAGAGAGGCTGCTGTCTCTATGGGGGGGCTTTGTAGCGCTGGGCCCCCCTGCTGCTCCAGCCTGCCAGCAACTTTTAACACTTACACATCTGTCCCTGTGCCTCTCAGGAAGAGAGGGGGTAGGGAATGAAGGATTGAGGAATACTTCTAATAAAAAAGGAGAACTCCACGTCCATCTCTGATGAGCAAGTTTCTACAGTCAGATTTCCCGATCTTAGAAGGGCAGCAACTCTTCGGTTGGCATTTTGGCATCTCCTTGGTTGTATGAAGACTGGAGCGCTGGTTTCGTTCGTTTATCTTATGGTCATGTATCTGTTGCACTCATACCCTGCAGTGGTGGTGGAAATGTACCAGGTATGGATGGAACCAATCCTCCTGCCTCCAAGGCTGAATCCTGTCATTTATTGCAGGTCACTGAGGAAGATTTGGGGTCTAAATCTATTTTGTGGCATTTTCATGCCTTCAGAATCCTAGTGGGTGTTATCATAGGCCACTTGTACTATGATCTTTGACTGGCCTTGACAGGGCTAATATCTCCCAAAGGATGAGATAGCTGCTGGTTTTGGACTGAGTGAGATCAGTATCTATCAGGGGCGGACTGACAACTCATGGGCCCCCCGGGCAATAGGAGATCATGGGGCCCCTGTGTCCTTGCCCAAACTCAAAAAGCCTATGAAAAAGGTACCAGGGGCATCTCATGGGGCCCCCTACTGACCCCGGGCCCTCGGGCAGTGCCCGAATTTCCAAATGATCAGTCTGCCCCTGATATATATAATAAATAAATCGGTGCTATCCCAAAAATAATATTGTGAAATGCCCTTAACGCTGAAATATCCTTTCTCCCCCGAAAGTCAAAATCATAAAGTCCAGTAGTTCAACGTCTCTATAGAAACATGTGAAACCCCAGAAAACGTTTTTCTTTATAAAATGATCTTCCAAATTAGCAGGAATCTTCCTTCTTTAAAAGGTAAAAAAATATTTGAACTCCTTTTCTGTTAAATTCCCTCAAAAAAAATTAAATCGCAAATAGTGCATTATCAAAAAACGCATGATAACTTTCAAAAACGCATTCTCAATAAATGTGTAAATATGTGAAAACCACTTCAAAATAAAGTGCACAAATGTGTAGAAAAGGTGAAGGCAAGGGGGTCAACTTGCACAGTGTGAGCATTTGATAAGTGGAGGGAGCACATAAACGTTTGGAAGATTCCTCGCTTGTACACGTTTATAATTGCTTATCATCAGGTAAGGTGTATAAACCGAATAGGTGTTGGGTTATTATTCACCTGTCATAACTGTGATTTGGAGAGCACATTATTTTATGGGGAAGTTATAGTTACACCCAGGGGCGGAATGACCATTTGGATACTCGGGCACTGCCCGAGGGCCTGGGGTCAGTAGAGGGCCCCATGAGATGCCCCTGGTACCTTTTTCATAGGCTTTTTTGAGTTTGGGCAAGGACACAGGGGCCCCATGATCCCATATTGCCCGGGGGCCCCATGAGTTGTCAGTCTGCCCCTGGTTACACCCTCACTAGGTGGAGATCAGTATCTGTTCTGCCAGCACTGCCGGTGATTTGTTCTTCACTCTTCTGTGTGATGGATCAGAAAGGTTCCCATTGTTGCAACTGATAGTTGAATTTGTGAGTATTATTGGCTTTTAAAAGGTGGTGATGGCTACCTTAGGTGGTACTTGCGTCAATTTCTACATCAGCTTCATCAGTTCCTGTGACACTTCAAGCATTGCCTTTTACAGAATGCCAAAGTTTAAGGGTTTATGGAAAAAAAAAAAACCTCATAGTTATTGTTCACTTAACAGAGACGCAGAGGGTTCCCCTGCTCATGGACCCGTGAGGTCAGAAAGACCAACACAAATGTTATTTCTTAGCACTTTTCAGCTGTGAGCTCGTGTTGGTGTTTCTCTTTCCTTCACATTTCTTTTCTTCTCTGCTGTTTGGGCACATCCTGGATTTATGAGGATTGGAAAAAAGTCAGCTCCAAATAATAATATATTGGAGCACAGGCTGTTAGTGTGAAGGGATTTACATTATTAGCCCAGGAAGCCCAACCCCAGCCATTTTTTTTTTAGTTTTTGAGTGTACCACCTGCTTGATGGAGAGCATTTACTCATCGCCCAACATTCCTGAAGGAAAACACTCTTTGCTTCCATGATGTCTGGTGACCTTTGTGTAGCCAAGACATACCTGAGTTTGAAAGCTTTAAGTTGGCATCATGACCTCACCTGTTCTCCAGCAGTTCTGCTGTTTGGGCACTTCCTGGGTTTATGAGGATTGGAAAAAAGGGAAATTTTACCCCAGTGATATCAGCATCTCAAGAGTAGAGCAGAACAATCAAAAGTTGCTGTGATATCAGGAGGCTCCAAAATATATTACGTTGGAGTACAGGCTGTTAGCGTGAAGGGATTTACATCGGACCACAACATTTAATTATTAGCCCAGGAAGCCCAACTCCAGCCATTTTTTTAGATGTGACCACCTAGTTGATGGAGAGTGTATAAGATGAGACCACCTAGTTGATGGAGAGTGTATACGTAAGATGTGACCACCTAGTTGATGGAGAGTGTATAAGATGTGTCCACCTAGTTGACGGAGAGTGTATAAGATGTGACCACCTAGTTGATGGAGAGTGTATAAGATGCGACCACCTAGTTGATGGAGAATGTATAAGATGTGACCACCTAGTTGACGGAGAGTGTACAAGATGTGACCACCTAGTTGACGGAGAGTGTATAAGATGTGACCACCTAGTTGATGGAGAGTGTATAAGATGCGACCACCTAGTTGATGGAGAATGTATAAGATGTGACCACCTAGTTGACGGAGAGTGTACAAGATGTGACCACCTAGTTGACGGAGAGTGTATAAGATGTGACCACCTAGTTGATGGAGAGTGTATAAGATGTGACCACCTAGTAGATGGAGAGTGTATAAGATGCGACCACCTAGTTGATGGAGAGTGTATAAGATGCGACCACCTAGTTGATGGAGAGTGTATAAGATGTGACCACCTAGTTGATGGAGAGTGTATAAAATGTGACCACCTAGTTGATGGAGAGTGTGTAAGATGTGACCACCTAGTTGATGGAGAGTGTATACGTAAGATGTGACCACCTAGTTGATGGTGAGTGTATAAGATGCGACCACCTAGTTGATGGAGAGCATTTTCTCATCGCCCAACTTCCCTGAAGGAAAACACTCTTTGCTTCTATGACGCCTGGTAAACGTTGTGTAGCCAAGACTTACTTGAGTTTCAGAGCATTAGGTTGGCATCATGACCTCTCCTGTTCTCCAGCATTGGTACACACCCAGAACCTTCTCCCCCAGGTACTTCATCTCAAGAGCGGTGGTCACACACACTCCAATGTGCTTAGGAACATAACACCTCTATATAATACACATGCATACTGCCGTGTACAGTCTTCTGCCACATAGCTATCCATCTAGGAGGAACAGCGTGCAGGAAGATAGGCAGCAAGATAAGTGCAAGGCACCAAAATTCATGTTTTGATGAACGTACAAAGTCTTAATTGTACTTAGAAATGGTAAAAATTCCACAGCACCGAGCTGTTGGCGTATTCTATTCTGAACTCAACCAATGCTGGATTTTTGACTGATATCAACATTCCTACCACTAACAACCTCTGCTACTTATACAGCCCTGATGACGGTGAGATTTTCTGACTCTTGAAACTAATTGGCTTGATTATAGGATTTAATATAGTGGCTTATTAGAGGCAAGAGTTTCTTTGCCATTTTGTCTTTGACATTCTGCACCTTTACTCGTTATTGCAGCATTCACAGGCATCCCAGTGTCAGCTATCTAGTAGATCAGTGGAATATACAGCCAATCCTGTAGACTGTACAGGCAGATCAATGGTAGATATAGGACGCCACTGCTCTTCCCCAGATTTTACTCTTCTCCTCTCTTCCCCAGCATCTACACTACTTATGACTCCTACTCTACTCCTCCCCTCCCCAGCTCCTCCTCTACTCCTCCCCTCCCCTCCCCAGCTCCTACTCTACTCCTCCCCTCCCCTCCCCTCCCCAGCTTCTACTCCTCCCTTCCCCAGCTTCTACTCTACTCCTCCCCTCCCCTGCTCCTACTCTACTCCTCCCCTCCCCAGCTTCTACTCCTCCCCTCCCCAGCTTCTACTCTACTCCTCCCCTCCCCAGCTCCTACTCTACTCCTCCCCTCCCCTGCTCCTACTCTACTCCTCCCCTCCCCTGCTCCTACTCTACTCCTCCCCTCCCCAGCTTCTACTCTACTCCTCCCCTCCCCAGCTCCTACTCTACTCCTCCCCTCCCCTGCTCCTACTCTACTCCTCCCCTCCCCAGCTCCTACACTACTCTTCCCCTCCCCAGCTTCTACTCCTCCCCTCCCCAGCTTCTACTCTACTCCTCCCCTCCCCAGCTTCTACTCTACCCCTCCCCTCCCCTCCCCAGCTTCTACTCTACTCCTCTCCTCCCCAGCTTCTCCTTTACTCCTCTCCTCTCCTCTCCAGCTCCTACTCTACTCCTCTCCTCTCCAGCTCCTACTCTACTCCTCCCCTCCCTAGCTTCTCCTTTACTCCTCTCCTCCCCAGCTCCTACTCTACTCCTCTCCTCCCCTCCCCAGCTTCTACTCTACTCCTCTCCTCCCCAGCTTCTCCTTTACTCCTCTCCTCCCCAGCTCCTACTCTACTCCTCTCCTCCCTAGCTTCTCCTTTACTCCTCTCCTCCCCAGCTCCTACTCTACTCCTCTCCTCCCCTCCCCAGCTTCTACTCTACTCCTCTCCTCCCCAGCTTCTCCTTTACTCCTCTCCTCTCCTCTCCAGCTCCTACTCTACTCCTCTCCTCTCCAGCTCCTACTCTACTCCTCTCCTCCCTAGCTTCTCCTTTACTCCTCTCCTCTCCAGCTCCTACTCTACTCCTCTCCTCCCTAGCTTCTCCTTTACTCCTCTCCTCCCCAGCTTCTACTCTACTTTTCTCCTCCCCAGCTTCTACTTTACTCCTCTCCTCCCCAGCTCCTACTCTACTCCTCTCCTCTCCAGCTCCTACTCTACTCCTCTCCTCCCCAGCTTCTACTTTACTCCTCTCCTCCCCAGCTTCTCCTATACTCCTCTCCTCCCCAGCTCCTACTCTACTCCTCTCCTCCCCAGCTCCTACTCTACTCCTCTCCTCCTCAGCTTCTACTCTACTCCTCCCCTCCCCAGCTTCTCCTATACTCCTCTCCTCCCCAGCTCCTACTCTACTCCTCTCCAGCTCCTACTCTACTCCTCTTCTCTCCTCTCTAGCTTCTACTCTACTCTTCCCCTCTCCTCCCCAGCTCCTACTCTTCCCCTCTCCTCCCCAGCTCCTACTCTTCCCCTCTACTCCCCTCCCCAGCTCCTACTCTTCTACTCCACTCCCCAGCTCCTACTCTACCCCTCCCAGGAGAGGGCCCAAGAGAAAAGGGAACTCAAGAGAACAGGGGAGAAGAGGTAGGGAACAAGTCTATCAGCATGGAGAGAGTCTGCTGAAGTGGATGATCAGGTAAGTAAAACCGCTTTTTGCGCCCCCCCAGACATAAACAATCATTTAACCCTTGCACTGCAGGTGTTGCCCCACTGCAAGGGAGAATTTTTCCTTTCCCAGCTTTCTGCTTTAATGAAGGCATGAAACTATACAAAAATGCAATTACATCGCCCATATAACTGCTGGAAGCAGCATACTCCCCGTCTGGTATTGTCAGATAGCACTGTATTATTAATAACATAAGGACAGTTATAGGAAAGCAAATAAACACGTAATTTAATTTAGATGTCTTGAAAATCTAAAAGACAAAAAATAAAACAGGCATATAGTGCAGAAATCAATGACTTTAGGAAAACATTAAAGGCAAGGGAGTGGTATATAGTTCAACTCGTAGGGTCGGCTGAATGTTCTAGGCACATTTCTCTCTTCGGTGTCAGTGAAATCTGTTCTTCAAGTGCAGATAAAGCAAAAATCAATCCCCAAAAAGCAATACGGGTTCAGTGATGGATCTGATGAACGTTTTACCCGTATCATGTCTTGCAACCTTCACCTCTACCTTCATACTTTGCCACCATTGCTAGAATGCTCTTAATCATGAGTCCCATGAGCCAGTCAGTTTTGTCAGCTCATTAGTCCTTCAGCAGGACAAAGTCTCCAATTTGTAGATCTGGTTTGACTTCAAGACTAATCTCTTAATCTCTGTCAGGGTTTAGGAGATTCTGGACTTTGGCAGTAGATTCCTCTGAATGATTCAGCAAGAATTCAGGACCTGTTAACCAGAAAGAACTATCAAAAATGCTTCTGGACCCTGGACTGGTGGGATTGTGTGCAGGTTTAATGTCTGAGGGATCATACTGCCATTGTTCAGCTTTGGAGGATCTATTTCTCTTTTCTACTTGATTGCTGAATAAGATTTATATGTTTTATGTCCAAAAACAACATGTCTGTGTGTAGACCTTGGGGGTGGATTTGCTAAAACTGGAGAGTGCAGAATCTGGTGCAGCTCAGCATAGAAACCAATCAGCTTCCAGGTTTTATTGTCAAAGCTTCATTGAACAAGCTACGCTTAGAAGCTGATTAGGAGGGGGCGCATGCGCGGCCGGCTACTGGATGGACGCGGCTTGATTACCGCTCCATCCCGCTGCCAGACTTAACCCGGCAAACACCGGCCCTGAGACTCCTCAGCGACAGGAGACATACATGAAGGGTGCACAACCCTCACGGACGATGCCACGCCGCCGCAAATTCCCTGGACTACCAGGGATACTTACGAATTTCTTCCCCGCCATGCAGGCGGGAATCCAAGATGGCGCCGGCTCCTCCTCCACAGGCAGACACAGCAGCCAGGTAGGAGACAGCACTCCCCAGCATCCAGATGTGCAGCTCAGGGCTTCCCTGTACCCTGGAGACCCGGGGGATTTATCTCCAACTGTCACCCACCATAAGCAGCCCAGTGAAATCAAGGCCACGCTTAGAGGGGGATCCCAGCTCGGATAACTCACTGCTTACTCCTCTATCTCTTCATATCAACACCAAACCGTCAGTGATAGAAGCATTTCCAGCATCTGACCAACCTATCACAGAACTATGTATGAAAAATATGCTTTTTTCCCCGCACCAAACGTTACACAGTGATATAAAAGCATCACTGTCCCAGATCTCCACCGTGATTCAGCACCAAGACCATAGAATACGCCACATTGAGACGAGAATGGGAGAAATGGTCACGGCGCACAACGACCTAATTGACGCACATGTGGATCACACCACAGATATTGAGCAAATAAATTTGAAATTAGCGGACCTAGAGGATCGCTCCAGGCGCAACAATATCAAAGTGAGAGGTATCCCGGAGAATATTACTAATGACGCACTGCTCCCATATATTCAACAATATTCCATCTATCTCTGATCTTGAGCTCGCCATAGACCGGGCACACCGCATCCCTAAACCATCCTTCCTCCCAGCATCAATCCCGAGAGATGTTCTGGCCCGCATTCACTTTTACCACATAAAAGAAAAAATAATGGCTGCGGCCAGAAATTCCCCTCCATTACCGCCATCACATGCAAATATTAAGTTATACGCCGACCTGTCCAAAGCTACACTCCTTAACCATAGAAAGCTGGTTACCATTACTAAAGCCTTACGAAATCATGGAATAAATTACCAGTGGGGCTTCCCCACAAAACTGACGGTCAAACATCGTGGTGGAATACACACTATCAAAAACCTGGAGACGGGTATTGATTTGCTAAAATCCTGGAACACAATGCCCACGGAGCCGCCACACCCCACCTCTCACAACAGCCAACAAATGGAGGCGGAATGACCTCGGCCTAGTACACCCGCAAAGTATCACAATTGTTCAATCTCGGGCACTGTACCAACATACCCAGTTCTGGCAAACGGCCTTCTTTTTGTTAATTTCTATGATTCACACTATTGTTTGGCATGACCTCTGTTGTGGTCATAACCTACTTGCACCCCCGTTTTGAGGTAGCAGATTCCGCTACTCATCTTGCTTGTGTTTTTTGCAAGTTTTTTTTTACCCCCCACCACCCTCTTCCTTTCCTGCACTACCAGTCGAGCATACGTCCTAAATCTTCTATTTCAACTGGCAATTCATACTGGATCACACCATACGATTCTTCGTTCGAGCCAACACTGCCCTATCATCAATACAGGCTCCCTGCGTTCGAGACCGCATGTAACCAACACCTCATGGCACCACCAGAAACGACTAACCTACTTCAGTAACCCGATCGACGACTATCTAGAAGCTGATTGGCTCCCATGCACAGCTGTGCCAAATTTTGCACTCTCCAGTTTTAGTAAATCTCCCTTGAATTGCCATCTATCTGAATGTTTAATTCCTTTTTGAATGAAATCTGAATTTCCACAGCTAGCACAGTTCCACAAAGTTCAAGCCTTTGAAAAGGTGCTAACTTAGCTTTGCCAAACAGAAACCCAATAGGAACTTGATTGCAAGAGTCTATTACTTTGAGGGAGGCAACAGCTGCTGAGGCCTCGGTAGATGCTTCTGAGAAAATGAGAATTTCCTTTCTCGGTACGGGAAACTGAATTGTACCAATGTGGTACGTGAGTCCCATCCAAGGCACGTACTGACTGTTTACTGTACTACTTGTACTTTGCTCCAGGGGGAACCGAATAATGTAAAAAAAAGCAAAGTGATAAGCTTGATCACTGATGAACCTGCAAAGATATGGAAATGGAGGTGGAAGTTTTGACACTTGGGTTTATACGATGAATGCCAAGTAGATTCGTCCTGGCAGATGAAGGTTTGCCATTGCCATCTCTAGCTCCATCAGAAGGTCACTAAATTCTGAGGGCTTGTCATGATCCTTGTTGGTTATTTTTTTACAGGTCTGTAGTCTCTTGAAGAAAGCATTGCTCATGGCTTCAGCGCTAACATAGCTTTCTCGTGTCTTGCATCATGCTCTGATCTCAGTCTTAACATGGTATGTAGATTTGGCCCTTCCTCGTTGGCAGTAAGGTTGGGATCAGCAATTGTATCTTTAATTTTTTTAACGTCCGAAAACGTGCAACTATAACGAAAAACCCGTAAGTGTTCACAAAAAAAGTGCAAGTGCAAAACACCACACGAAAAAGTGCACTTAGGGGTGTGCTTTTGTCCTACCCCTAAAGGGGCTGGACCGCTACCCTGATCCCCCGGGGCACGAAGCTCCTGACAGGGACAAGGTTCCCATTTGGTCCTCCTGGCCAAAAGGCCTGGTGGACCACCGTTCCTTGTGTCCAGCCGAAGCCGGACACCCAGTACTTGGTCAGGGGGCTCTCCCGAAGAGAAAACCCCCTAGGGATCAGGGGAGGAAGGAACCAAAAGGCCACACATCCTCCCCCTAGACTTCAGGGGAGGCCCGAGGACCCACACCCTCCATCCTGTGAAAAACACACACATAAGTAAGAAAAAAGTGACAAACGTGGGAGTGAATAAATTAAATAAATAAAAAATAAAAAAGTGGACGTGCCAAATTGTGCACAGACCAGGCCCTGAGGCCCGTAGCAAAAATTGCCCTGGTCCTTGCCAAAAGGCCTGGTCCTAAGGGCGCTTGTGCAAAAAGAGTGAAAACGCAGTGACCTTGTGCCATCTTCACACTGTGGGGTCCCACACCCAGGTGTTACTAGTGGCAACCCTGAGGGCGTCTACTCAGGGGGCACTGGTTTGCGGACTTTCTGCCTTCCCGACCCCTGGCCAGACAAGGCAGATCCGTCCAAATCAGGAGGTACTGGGTCCTTCCAGTCTTCTCGGGGGAATTACTCCCAGGCCCCAGCTTGTATCTTTAATGGTTGATCTCCAGACCATGCAGTTCCCTGACCCCTGGGAGATTGAGTGATATGAATGAGCTCATGATGTATTATATACAGTATCTGGAAAGGTCAGAGAGATCTGATATTTCACCCCTTGGCTTTGTAAGTTCTTTTGTGCATAAAGGTGAGGTACACCAGGATGAAATGATCTTGGAAGGTTCTTTACTATGGATTAATCTCAGACTGTAACCTGAACTGTGTCTTGTCACTAGAAGTCGCCTGGTAATAGTAGGAGGTGATATATTTTGCTGTGAAGTTACATCTGAATGGTGGACCTGAAGTGGCACCGGCATTGGCTGCTTAGTAGGAGGTACAAGAGACAACTCTGCATCATTGTGAACGCTGTATATTCACTGATACATTCAGCTGGATCTTTCATTTATGATGGAAGGAAACAATCTGGATGGGTCATTTCTTCCATTGCTTGTTAGAGGACTTTCAGCGGATTCTTCTGTTTCCATTTGGGTTTTCATTGAAGCTTCTCCCTTTTTTGCTTGAGGAATTTTCATTTGAGCCTCTTGGATTGTTCCTTCTGATTTCTGTTCTTCCATCTCATCTCAGTCTGTTTTCTAGCAAAGAAGTTTTTTACTTTAGTACCCGGGTGTCAAACTGGTGGCCCTCCAGCTGTTCCCAAACTACAAGTCCCATGAGGCATTGCAAGATTGACAGTTACAAGCATGACTCCCAAAGGCAGAGGCATGATGGGACTTGTAGTTTTGCAACAGCTGGAGGGCCGCCGGTTTGACACCCCTGCTTTAGTGGTTTCATCAGTTGCAAGGGCCTCTATGAGTTTGTCACTTAATGTTGATCTCCTGAAGAAAAAGGAACTAGAGCTGGGGTGTCAAACTTCATTTTATTCTGGGCCATATCAGTATTATGGTTGCCCTCAAAGGGCTGGTTGTATCTGTAAGACTAGATGTCCAGAGCACCCCACCCTCCATTACATCAGATGTCAAGAATCCCACACCCTCCCTAACATCACCATGCACCCCTTTGGGGGTAGAGCTGGAAAGTGCAGGGTCTGGAGGAGGACCAGAGGAGCAGTGGAGTTAGTTACCAGAGTCTGCTGAATGCTGAGACCAGGGGAGGCAGAGATGAGGGGGAGCTGCAGCTGCACTGAGAGGCGCAGGATTTGGCAGAGGAGTTCTATTCTCCTCTCTGCTGCCGACTGCTGAGATAGGGTTGGGGGCAGAGACAAGGGGGTACCTGCAAGAGAGGTGCAAGGGCCAAATGCAATGGCTTGGAGGGCGGGATTCGGCCTGCAGGCCTTGTGTTTGACACCTGTGATCTAGAGGATCACGCTGTGAGCCAAAGTGGCATAGTTTTTTCTCTCTTCTCCATCTACACCTCCGTTAGCCAACTGATACACTCCGACGGCTTCAACTATCACCTCTATACCGATGACACGCAAATCTATCTCTCTACCCCCCACCTCACCCCTTCAGTCTCCGCCCGAATCACCCACCTACTGAACGACATATCGGCTTGGATGTCACTCCACTTCCTCAAACTCAACCTTTCCAAAACTGAGCTTCTAGTATTCCCTTCAGCCTCCCCTCCCCTCCATTCCATCAGGATCAACAACACCACCATCAGTCCCACCTCTCACGTCAGGGTACTAGGTGTCATCCTAGACTCCAATCTGTCATTTCAGCCCCAAATCTAATCACTGACAAACTCATGCAGACTTCACCTCCGCAACACCTCCAAGATATGCCCGTTCCTAACCACGGAAATCACTAAGCAACTTATTCACTCCCTCGACTATTGTAACTCCCTCCTCGCCGGCTTACCTCACCGCAGGCTATCCCTGCTTCAGTCTATCATGAATGCTGCTGCCAGACTCATCCACCTTACTAACCGTTCTGTATCTGCCATCCCTCTCTGCCAATCCTTCCACTGACCTCCATTCAGTGTCCTCCACCCCTCTCTACCAATCCTTCCACTGACCTCCACTCAGTGTCCTCCATCCCTCTCTACCAATCCTTCCAGTGACCTCCGCTCAGTGTCCTCCACCCCTCTCTGCCAATCCCTCCACTGACCTCCATTCAGTGTCCTCCACCCCTCTCTACCAATCCTTCCACTGACCTCCACTCAGTGTCCTCCATCCCTCTCTACCAATCCTTCCAGTGACCTCCGCTCAGTGTCCTCCACCCCTCTCTGCCAATCCTTCCACTGACCTCCATTCAGTGTCCTCCACCCCTCTCTACCAATCCTTCCACTGACCTCCACTCAGTGTCCTCCATCCCTCTCTACCAATCCTTCCAGTGACCTCCGCTCAGTGTCTTCCACCCCTCTCTGCCAATCCCTCCACTGGCCTCCATTCAGTGTCCTCCACCCCTCTCTGCCAATCCCTCCACTGGCTTCCGATTGCCCAACGGATACAATTCAAAACACTAACACTGACGTATAAAGCCATTTATAACTCCGCCCCTAATTACATGACCGATCTTATCTCTAAATACCACCCAAACCGTACTCTCCGCTCCTCGCAAGACCTCCTACTCTCTAGCTCCCTTGTCTCCTCCTCCCATGCTCGTCTCCAGGATTTCTCAAGCGCTTCACCCATCCTCTGGAACTCCCTACCCCAAGCTATCAGGCTATCGCCTACTCTGCTCACCTTTAGGCGATCTCTGAAAACCCATCTCTTCAGGGAAGCCTATCCCGACCCCAGCTAATACTGGAATCCACTACTCCTCCTACCAGTCCATCCCCCACAGTTACCTCTTGTACCACTACCCCCTCCCTCCTAGATTGTAAGCTCCCAGGATCAAGCCCTCTAATCTCTCTTGTATTGAACTGTATTGTTGCTGTATTGTCTCCCTGTATATTGTACAGCGCTGAGCAAACTGTTGGCACCATAAATCCTGTATAATAATAATTTGGTCTCCTGCAGATAAGCAATGCAGAGTTCTGCCTTTACTGAACATCAGAGATCTTTGTTGCTTTGAGGTTTCAGATTTCTTCGTTCTTCCAAGCATCCCTCTATGTTAGTGTCCCGTAAGAAAACCATATATTCTGCAGACATCCACTGGGAACATTCTTAGGTGGCAGATATGCAATCTGTAGAGTCTCTTAATTCTGCTGCTTGATTGTTCGGATGTGAAACCTCTGACATGGAGTGTGCAGTTCTGTCCCATAAGTCTGACTGATTGTTGGATAACTCATCACTAGCAGTTTCCTGGTTTTCTCGGAGCTTCTGTGTTGGTTTTATAGCACATTTGGGTCTTACATTGTGTCTGTGGAATCTGCTCCCTGTACGGCGTGATGTACAGATGGGAAAATAATGATTTGATCTGCAGATTTTGTACGTTCGCCCACTTACAAAGGAATGAAGGGTCTAGAATTTTTATCATAGGTGTATTTTAAATGATAGAGACAGAACATCCACCAAAAATCCAGATAAATCACATGATACAAATGTCATAAATAGAGTTGCAGTTCAGTGAGTAAAATACGTAGAAATTCAGGTCAGGGCTGAGAGGCTCTGTAGTCCAGCTCTCTGATACCTCTCCCTGATCTAGAGACTTGGAGAAGTCTCTAGAACTCAGTGGGCGAGGGGTGAGGAGGAGCTGGTCTGCACTCTTCAGGGATCCTGGCCAATCCCCAGGCAGGGGGCTTGGCATGGGGTCAGGACAGCCCTTAAGAGTGACTGAGCCTGCTCAGAGGCAGGAGAGTTCAGGTGGAAGATGTAGAGAAGGCTGAGATGCAAGAGTCTGGGAGGAAGGGGCCTACCTCCAGGCAGGGTTGCTGGAAAGGAGGATCTCTCAACCTCAGGAGTGCCCAGAGAGAGGACTACCTTTGCAGGAGGGAAGAAGCCAGCCCAGCAGAAGGCCTGAAGGCTGCCACCAACCCAACAAGCACACCGGAGAGGAAGAGTGAGTACTCCTACACCCCCTGGGCCAGTTAACCTCCCTTGCGGTCTGATGATGTCAGTATTTCTGTGCTCAAAGCGGTACTTTTTTTGCATGGAAATATGTAGTTTTTTTATTGCAGGCCTGTAATCTTTAGGAATAACTCCCTGAAATCTGTCCGGACAAGAGTCTAGTAAACATCCCGGGGAGGATAAAACTTGAAACACAAAATCATAAATTATAATATAATAAATAATCATAAAAAATAATAATATAATAATAAATTAAATTCAATAATATAATCAAACCAAAAACACTGAAATGTGAAATAGAGCGCCAAGTTCACCCATCGCTGAGCTCAGTCGCAGAATCGTTTTCAGTGTCTGATGAGGAATTTCCCCGACCAATCATTATCACTCAATTCTGCAAGTGGTTCTGATTTACTATCGCTGTTCTCTAGCCGGTCTAAAACCACGTCTGACCTAAAGGGACGCTTTTTGGACGCCATGGACGTTTCTCAGTTTCCAGGCAGAAAGGGCGGTAAAAATGCAGGCAGGGCGTTGGACAAAGCACTCGGGACACAATGTATGTGAAATGGTTTGATACAGGAATGTTATACGATGTGATTTTAGTGAATGTCACTTTTTGTAATTTTTTAATTTCCTGCCAGTTCCGTCCCCCGTACGTCCCGACGTCGCAGGGAACGGAACCCGGAAGACAGATGCCGGCATCGGCCGGAGGACATTGCTGGGGACACTGCAGGGGGGACATCGCGGGAGCGCAGGACAAGGTAAGTGAAGAGATCCCGGAGCAGTGCCGCATGATAAGCCCGAGTGTAGCTCGGGGGGGGGGGGTTACCGCTTGAGGTGCTGAAACTTTACCCCGAGCTACACTCAGGAATACCTCCAGGGAGGCTACGGGGCAAGGGCCATTCTGGTGCGGAAATTGACTAGCTCTTTACCCGGGACTGTTTCAACTTAAAGGGGCGGCCGCTGGATCCCTTTGCCCAGGGATTTCCTCTAGATAGCTGGACGAGAAGAGGATTCATCTGGGGTCTGGTGGTACACCAGGAGATGCTGGAGAACTCTCCAAGAAATCATTTTTGCTGTAAAAGACTTGTCTATAGTTACCAGGAAGTTGTCCTCAGTTTGCTGTTCCTTAGGCATCCCATAAACCCCTCACCCCATCCAAGTTCAGTTCCCCTAATAAAACTTAAAAACCAAGTTCAAGGACTGTTTACTGTCTGGAATGCAAGTCTGAAGAAAATTTGTGTTGCCTGGCTGTGCAGGACTATAGGGGGACCCAAAACTTCAGTGACTCCTAAGGAGGTAGTGCTGCATATGTTAGTAGGTTGCTTTGCCTTCACCCTTCTGTCCAGTACATCCCAAACCAGCTCGATGGTGTTTAAGTCTGGAGACTGTGCTGGCCAAGATTTGAAGTTGACCGTCTTGTTTCTTTCTTCTAAGGTAGTCCTTACCTGGAGGTATGATTTGGGTCATTATGTTGCTGTAACATGAACATCATGCCTCCTCCTCCACGTTCGTACATTTGGTGTTGCACACCGAGGAACCATCCTTGCACCTACACAACTCAGTACAAAACCCTCCCTGATAAACCAAAGATCTCAAACTGTAATTTATCGGTCCATAAGACCTCCTTCCAGTCTTCATTAGTCCACTGGAGGTGCTTCTTGGCCCAGGCAAGCCTCTTTTTTTCATTTTGCCATCTTAGCGATGGATTTCTTACAGCCACTTGACCTGTCAAACTTGCAGGATGAAGTCTTCTTCACAGCTGAAACGGAGACTTGCCTTCTTCGATCAGTGCTAAGCTATGCTTGTTGTCCCGTGAGCCGAGTCACACAAGCGGGGGTGTATTTACCACAAGGCATTTGCCTAGGGCGGCATTTTTTAGGGGGGGGGCAGCACTGCCCCACGGAAGAAGGGATGGAAGAAGGGACACATGCAGCATGGGGACCTGGTGGGTATATGGGAGATGCTGCGGGTTTCATGACGGTGTATATACAGCCCGACTCTCGTTCCCGGGGATGTCCGGAGCTGTGAAGGTGTCTTTCTCTCTCTCGCCATGGGGGCTGGTGGCTGGTGTATGGGGGGCAGTGGTAGTGGAAGGCTCTCTTGGGAGGGAGGCAGGGGTGTTGTTGGTCAATGTCAGGCTCTCTCTATGGGGGGGGGGGCAATTTTTGTGTTGCCTAGGGCAGCAGAAAACCTAAATACACCACTGCATACAAGCTGTTACCTCTCGGAAATTCTTCTGACTCTGCTGCAGTTTTGGGTCTGCCAGAGCTCCTCCTGTCAGAGTTTCCTCCAGTTTCCAAGTACCTTTTGATGGTGTAGGAACCCGTCCTCACTGACACCTTGGCTTGCTTTGCATTTTCTCCAAAGGAAAGACCTACGCTCTCAAGGGTTATAATGGTCGGTCTGTCATCCTTTGTTAATTGCCTTTCTATCACCCTTTGGAGAGCAATATACTACCTCATGGGGTACAGAACTGTCAAATATCGCCCAAGAGGATGTAGTAACACAGTCTGTTTCAACACTCTTTTTTTTTTTTTTACAGACAGAGAGCTTTTAAGTAATCAAAAAAAGTTGGGACCGGGGCGGACTGACCATTTGGAAACTTGGGCACTGCCCGAGGGCCCAGGGTCAGTAGGGGGCCCCATGAGATGCCCCTGGTACCTTTTTCATAGGATTTTGTGAGTTTGGGCAAGGACACAGGGGCCCCATGATCCCCTAGTGCCTGGGGGCCCCATGAGTTGTCAGTCCGCCCCTGGTTGGGACACCTGTAGAAATTGTCAGCATACATTTTCAAGGCTTCATTTACTTACATTACCGCAGAGCAACGGTGAGCTGTTAACCCATTATGTCTTGTCACATGACCTCTGTCCTCAGCTGCATAGGAGGATTAGAGAGCCGAGGGTGGATCAGTGCACTGGTCTTCCCAGCGAAGAACTGTGGAGGGGGCGTGTCAGCACAAGTATTGGCCACTGGAGGACAGGCAGGCTGTTCTCCCAGCACAGCCAGAAAACTGACCACACTGGGATGGATGTTCTCTCATGCCTAGTGTGGTCAGTAATAGGAAAGCAGAGGGACCGGCGGGATCACCGGGGATTTCGCATAAAGGAAGCAACACAAAGAGAACAGGAGACATTATAACTCAGCTTAGGGGTGCACTGATATACCAGCGGCCAAAATGTATCCGCTGAGTTATCAGCATTTTGGGGGAAAAAAGGAGCCAATAGCAGCCGCCAAAAACACACAATTTTTCTGCAATTTTACTGCGTTTAGAGTGTGTTTTTCATAGGTCATGTGATTCGAAAACAAAACATCAAAACACAACACATGTGCGTTTTCGATGGGATTTCAATGCATTTCAGGCCTGGTTCACACCGATGCAGTTTGCGTTTTGTCCGTTTTGCAGTGCTTTTTGTATATTTGCATGCACGTTTTGAGAACTTTTTTTGATGTGTTTTGCATTTTTTTAATTTTTTTTTTTTGCCAACTTGTTGAGCAGATTAAAAATGCAAAAGACATCAAAAACGCAACACATGCTGCATTTTCAATGCATTTCAGGCCTGGTTTACACCGATGCACTTTGCTGTTGTCAGTTTTGCACGCACGTTTTTGCCACATTTTGTGATGCATTTTGTGTTGTGTTCCTTTTGGCCAACTTGTGGCTGGGCAGATTAAAAATGCAAAACACATAAAAAAAGCAACATGTGTGCATTTTGTATGCGTTTTCAATGCATCTCATGTCTAGTTCACACCAATGCAGTTTGCACTTTGTCTGTTTTGCACACGCATTTTTGACATGTATTTTGATGCATTTAAAACATTTTTTTTTTACCAACTTGTTGCTGGGCAGATTAAATAAGCAAAAGGTGTGAAAATGCATCAAAAACGCACTACATGCATTTTCTGCAGCATCTCCACTGAAGTCTGCTGAACCAAAAAACGCAATGTTTTGCATTTAAAAAAGTCCCCGACCCTTTCCAAAAACGCAGCGGCTCAAAAAAGCCTAGATGTGAACGCGTCCCATAGGAAACCATGTTAAATCGACTGTAGTGCGTTTCTGCAAAAATCCCTAAAAACCGCATCGGTGTGAGCCGGGTCTCACTGGGGAGCTGCTTTTTTGGTGAGTTTTTTTTTAAACTCGCCAAATATGCACCAGAAATGCGGCAAGCAGGATTTTTTTTACACAACAGACCAGTACAGGGGCGGACTGACCATTTGGAAACTGGGCACTGCCCAAGGGCCCGGGGTCAGTAGGGGGCCCCATGAGATGCCCCTGGTACCTTTTTCATAGGCTTTTTTGAGTTTGGGCAAGGACACAGGGGCCCCATGATCCCCTATTGCCCGGGGGCCCCATAAGTTGTCAGTCCGCCCCTGGACCAGTATGAAGGCATACCGTACATTGAATTTAAAAGGATGCGTTTTTCTTGAGCTTTTCTTGGGTACTTTTTTTTTTAATAAATGCTAATTGCTTTATAAACTGCTCAGTGTGACAGCAGCCTATTGGCCGAAAAATTGCTGAAAATAAATTCTGTCATGTTTCACATGACTGTCATATGCCTTTAAGTGTTCTTTGTATTTTGTCTGCCCCTCCCTTTCCTTTGGTTTAGTTCATGCTGTATAGATAGCCCCGCCCCTTTTCCCAGAAATGCATTGCAGCTTCAAGCCTCATGTCATGAAGCAGATCACATTCTGATCTTTTGACCTATCAGATGTTGATTGTTGTAAGATTCTCTCAGTTTATAGAATTCATGATAATAATAAAACAATTGAATATAATACAATTATATATATATTGAAAAAAAATGTAAAACTGTCCATTTCGGTTTCGGTATCAGTTTTCAGACAAATGCGTTGTGGATTTCTGGTTTTGGGTTCAGGAATCTTCCTTTCGGAGCAGCACTAGTTCAGCAGAGAGCAGTAGTCAGCACAGAGCAGTAGTCAGCACAGAGCAGTAGTTAGCGCAGAGCACTAGTTCAGCACAGAGCAGTAGTTCAGCACAGAGCACTAGTTCAGCACAGAGCACTAGTTCAGCACAGAGCACTAGTTCAGCACAGAGCAGTAGTTCAGCACAGAGCACTAGTTCAGCACAGAGCAGTAGTTCAGCACAGAGCAGTAGTCAGCACAGAGCACTAGTTCAGCACAGAGCAGTAGTTCAGCACAGAGCAGTAGTCAGCACAGAGCAGTAGTTCAGCACAGAGCAGTAGTCAGCACAGAGCAGTAGTTCAGCACAGAGCAGTAGTCAGCACAGAGCACTAGTTCAGCACAGAGCAGTAGTCAGCACAGAGCAGTAGTTCAGCACAGAGCAGTAGTCAGCACAGAGCACTAGTTCAGCACAGAGCAGTAGTCAGCACAGAGCAGTAGTCAGCACAGAGCAGTAGTTCAGCACAGAGCAGTAGTTCAGCACAGAGCAGTAGTCAGCACAGAGCACTAGTTCAGCACAGAGCAGTAGTCAGCACAGAGCAGTAGTTCAGCACAGAGCAGTAGTCAGCACAGAGCACTAGTTCAGCACAGAGCAGTAGTCAGCACAGAGCACTAGTTCAGCACAGAGCAGTAGTCAGCACAGAGCACTAGTTCAGCACAGAGCAGTAGTCAGCACAGAGCAGTAGTTCAGCACAGAGCAGTAGTTCAGCACAGAGCAGTAGTCAGCACAGAGCACTAGTTCAGCACAGAGCAGTAGTTCAGCACAGAGCAGTAGTCAGCACAGAGCAGTAGTCAGCACAGAGCAGTAGTTCAGCACAGAGCAGTAGTCAGCACAGAGCAGTAGTCAGCACAGAGCAGTAGTCAGCACAGAGCAGTAGTCAGCACAGAGCAGTAGTTCAGCACAGAGCAGTAGTTCAGCACAGAGCAGTAGTCAGCACAGAGCAGTAGTCAGCACAGAGCAGTAGTCAGCACAGAGCAGTAGTCAGCACAGAGCAGTAGTCAGCACAGAGCAGTAGTCAGCACAGAGCAGTAGTTCAGCACAGAGCAGTAGTTCAGCACAGAGCAGTAGTCAGCACAGAGCAGTAGTTCAGCACAGAGCAGTAGTTCAGCACAGAGCAGTAGTTCAGCACAGAGCAGTAGTTCAGCACAGAGCACTAGTTCAGCACAGAGCAGTAGTCAGCACAGAGCAGTAGTCAGCACAGAGCACTAGTTCAGCACAGAGCAGTAGTTCAGCACAGAGCAGTAGTCAGCACAGAGCACTAGTTCAGCACAGAGCAGTAGTCAGCACAGAGCAGTAGTTCAGCACAGAGCAGTAGTCAGCACAGAGCAGTAGTCAGCACAGAGCAGTAGTCAGCACAGAGCAGTAGTCAGCACAGAGCAGTAGTCAGCACAGAGCAGTAGTCAGCACAGAGCAGTAGTCAGCACAGAGCAGTAGTCAGCACAGAGCAGTAGTTCAGCACAGAGCAGTAGTCAGCACAGAGCAGTAGTCAGCACAGAGCAGTAGTCAGCACAGAGCAGTAGTCAGCACAGAGCAGTAGTTCAGCACAGAGCAGTAGTCAGCACAGAGCAGTAGTCAGCACAGAGCAGTAGTCAGCACAGAGCAGTAGTCAGCACAGAGCAGTAGTCAGCACAAAGCAGTAGTCAGCACAGAGCAGTAGTCAGCACAGAGCAGTAGTCAGCACAGAGCAGTAGTCAGCACAGAGCAGTAGTCTGGAGGGAACACTTCTAACATCCATAGAAGACGTTGCTGGACTTCCATTCCTTCCATCTCTTTGTCTTTCCTGTAGTGATTCTCCCTCCCACAGACCTCAGTATTTGGCCTGAAAGCAGCGGAGACGATCGCTGGAGATAATCTTCATCAGATAGCTGGACTCACCGAACACTTCTCATCTACGAACGTCCTAAACGCACGCAGAAGGTTCCGGCAAAGAATATGATGCAGAATTTGTGGTCAGAAGGAATATTTCTTTCCTGATCTCAGAATATTTTACAAAAAGCGTCGTCACCCCTCAATACAACACACCCCCCACCCCACCATTATGGGCCACCTTGTGTCCGTCCATCACATCCAATCCTGATAGATACATTGTAACATGACAACATGGGGGGGATACATTGTAACATGACAACATGGGGGGGGATACATTGTAACATGACAACATGGGGGGGGATACATTGTAACATGACAACATGGGGGGGGGGGATACATTGTAACATGACAACATGGGGGGGGGGATACATTGTAACATGACAACATGGGGGGGATACATTGTAACATGACAACATGGGGGGGGATACATTGTAACATGACAACATGGGGGGGGGGATACATTGTAACATGACAACATGGGGGGGATACATTGTAACATGACAACATGGGGGGGATACATTGTAACATGACAACATGGGGGGGTACATTGTAACATGACAACATGGGGGGGTACATTGTAACATGACAACATGGGGGGGGTACATTGTAACATGACAACATAGGGGGGATACATTGTAACATGACAACATGGGGGGGGATACATTGTAACATGACAACATGGGGGGGATACATTGTAACATGACAACATGGGGGGGATACATTGTAACATGACAACATAGGGGGGATACATTGTAACATGACAACATGGGGGGGGGGATACATTGTAACATGACAACATGGGGGGGGGGATATATTGTAACATGACAACATGGGGGGGGATACATTTTAACATGACAACATGGGGGGATACATTGTAACATGACAACATGGGGGGGGATACATTGTAACATGACAACATGGGGGACATTTCAGGGGGGGATACATTGTAACATGATAACATGGGGGATATTTCAGGGGGGAGGGGGATACATTGTAACATGACAACATGGGGGGGGGGATACATTTTAACATGACAACATGGGGGGGATACATTGTAACATGACAACATGGGGGGGGATACATTGTAACATGACAACATGGGGGGGGATACATTGTAACATGACAACATGGGGGACATTTCAGGGGGGGATACATTGTAACATGATAACATGGGGGACATTTCAGGGGGGAGGGGGATACATTGTAACATGACAACATAGGGGGGGATACATTGTAACATGATAACATGGGGGGGGATACATTGTAACATGACAACATGGGGGACATTTTTTTGGGGGGATACATTGTAACATGACAACATGGGTGGGGGATACATTGTAACATGATAACATGGGGGGGGGATACATTGTAACATGACAACATGGGGGGGGATACATTGTAACATGATAACATGGGGGGGGATATATTGTAACATGACAACATGGGGGACATTTGGGGGGGGGAGGGGAGTACATTGTAACATGACATCATGGGGGACATTTGGGGGGGGGGACTTTCTCAAGGTGCTGTATATCGGATGGGTCAGTTTGGACAGTAGCAGGTTCTATAGGACTGATCCATCCTTTGCTGGTTTACATTGAAGCCGTGTCTATGATCTGCATTGTGAGTTGCTGTGAAGTTGTGGCGGCTCCTTTCCAGCTGTTCACACAGGCAGTGACATTTCTGCAATGGGCTTGTCTGCTGTGCGGAAAACAGGATTAATACTTCTTGTCCTTCATTCTCCAGGAGGGTTACCCACATGTCTGAGAGTGCCGGAGCCAAGAAATCCGAGCTCCAACCTACCACACGCTTCCTATTGTCCATGTCCTGTCTGAATACTCCTCGCTGGTTGGCTCGGGAATACTCGGGAATACTCGGGAATACGTATCCTTTATTCATTCATACTCCTCACTGGTTGGCTCGGGAATACTCGGGAATATGTATCCTTTATTCATTCATACTCCTCACTGGTTGGCTCGGGAATACTCGGGAATACTCGGGAATACGTATCCTATATTCATTCATACTCCTCACTGGTTGGCTCGGGAATACTCGGGAATACTCGGGAATATGTATCCTTTATTCATTCATACTCCTTGCTGGTTGGCTCGGGAATACTCGGGAATACGTATCCTATATTCATTCATACTCCTCACTGGTTGGCTCGGGAATACTCAGGAATACTCGGGAATACGTATCCTTTATTCATTCATACTCCTCGCTGGTTGGCTCGGGAATACTCGGGAATACGTATCCTTTATTCATTCATACTCCTTGCTGGTTGGCTCGGGAATACTCGGGAATACGCAACCTTTATTCATTCATACTCCTCGCTGGTTGGCTCGGGAATACTCGGGAATACTCGGGAATATGTAACCTTTATTCATTCATACTCCTTGCTGGTTGGCTCAGGAATACTCAGGAATACTCGGGAATACGTATCCTTTATTCATTCATACTCCTTGCTGGTTGGCTGGGGAATACTCAGGAATACTCGGGAATACGTATCCTTTATTCCTTCATACTCCTCGCTGGTTGGCTCGGGAATACTCGGGAATACTCGGGAATACGTATCCTTTATTCCTTCATACTCCTCGCTGGTTGGCTCGGGAATACTCGGGAATACGTATCCTTTATTCATTCATACTCCTTGCTGGTTGGCTCAGGAATACTCAGGAATACTTGGGAATACGTATCCTTTATTCATTCATACTCCTCGCTGGTTGGCTCAGGAATACTCAGGAATACTCGGGAATACGTATCCTTTATTCATTCATACTCCTTGCTGGTTGGCTGGGGAATACTCAGGAATACTCGGGAATACGTATCCTTTATTCCTTCATACTCCTCGCTGGTTGGCTCGGGAATACTCGGGAATACTCGGGAATACGTATCCTTTATTCCTTCATACTCCTCGCTGGTTGGCTCGGGAATACTCGGGAATACGTATCCTTTATTCATTCATACTCCTTGCTGGTTGGCTCAGGAATACTCAGGAATACTTGGGAATACGTATCCTTTATTCATTCATACTCCTCGCTGGTTGGCTCAGGAATACTCAGGAATACTCGGGAATACGTATCCTTTATTCATTCATACTCCGGGATGATATGGGGTGACCTTGTGGTTTGGAAATCCAACAATTGAATTTAGAGAACGAGAAGATTAGAGGATCTATTGATCTGATGAAGTGATACTAATCTCATGCTGTGTAATGGACGATCTCTTCTCTTTCTGTATATGGATGAGGGCGTGGCATTTCATAATCAATACACAGCTGTCATGTGACCCAGCTCTTACCCAGTCTGTCTGCAGGGAAGCACCAATGGGAGGAGCTTCTCGTCCCCTGCAACCAGTCACATGTTAAAAAAAACAGCCTTCGGAATGCAGAGGAAAAATACATTATTAATACCAAATAAATGTTTTAAATTGTCATACAAATATGTATTTGAACTCAAATCTTTATTAATTTGTGCAAAAACAAGGTAGGGGGAGGTTCTGCCAATCACAGCCTGTTTCATGCTCTTCTAGCCTGTGGTTATTGTATACATGTGCTCAGGGAGGTGAAGCCACCATCAATCAATATGTAATATCCGGCTCCCATTGTCTTTGTTTAGTGGGCACAATAGCACAGCATATTTGTGGAATCACATCTGTTTTATAGAATGTATTAAGCGTGATATGGGGTCTTTAGACTCAGTGGTGGTGAGTCCACGTCAGTCCAGAACTATATTCTAAAGAATGGCAGCCCACTTTTATTGAAACAAATGGTGGTGTTGCCCATGGAGGGGATATTCTCCAGCAAACAACCAAAAATGCAGAGCCCACAGGCTCTCTGGTCAGCAGCACTGCTTCTCAGGCTCTTCAGACTCACTCAGCCTTAGGTACAGCAACTCACTGCATGGTCCCAATCGTGGCCTCCAGATAGGGGTCTCCAGGCACCCTAGGATTTCACACTCCTCCAGAGAGACTTGCAGATCCACCTCCAGTCCCCCGGACTTGCTAGTTGCCTCAGCTCTCTCAGTCTTCTGTTGACTCGCTTAGCCGTCCCAACTCTCCCAGTCCTGCGGGAAGGAAATCTCTTCAACATGGAGTCTTATCTTACTGAGGTGATCGGCCCTCCTGGCTGGAGCTCACACCTAGGCTCTGTCTGCAAATGGGGACCCTGAGCTGTCCCCAGGCAAGACCTAAAACAAAGTAGTAAATCCTGACTGCTCAAGTGTGGTACCAATGTTGAGGGCAGACTCTCTCTATTTCAGGCATCTCAAGTACTTGAACATGGTCTCAGTCATCTGATATCCACTAGGCCTTGCTGCGCTCTTCAGACCGGGGTATCCAAAAGCACAAAAGAGGGCGCACCGATCTTCTGCATTAACCAAGACATCATTTATTTCCAAGTAAAAACAGGTAATATACTCACAAACGGGGTCTTGTATTCACCTAGCTGTAGGATCATCAGTTGCCTCCTGCTGATATCCACCAGGCTCTTCCTTGTGATGGTGATGTAGACTCACATGCCTGTGGACAGCTTGGGCTCTCTCCCACTGCTTCCTCCTGGTTCTCACCCATGAGCTTCTTCTGGCCCACTGGATCCTTGGACTGGCTCTGAAAATAGGCCCTCCAGCTAAGTTGGGACCTTGGTAACGTCAGGCTGACTTCCTCCTCCAGGCCCCCTCCCCCCCCCCCCCCCCCCAACACACACACACACACACACACACACACACACCTCAGACCATTTATCCCCCCACCCCCACCTTCTGGGCACACCTCCTCAGGGATTGGCTGGAGTTCCATAAATTTTCAGGCTGCAGACTCTGCACTCCCTCTTTCTATGTTCCAAAACTCTCTGGAAGACGGGGAAGTAGCAGAGCAGCAGCCTGTTAAATCCTGAGCAGCCCCAATTATTCAACCCCTGCTCCTCTGATTACAAAGGAGCCAATCTAAATGTGCCTCTAAACTAGGAGTGTGCTACATACCTACAGTATTTGTACTTTGGAAATACATTGTGTCCTGTAATGCCCGAGGTTGGTGCACCCTCTCTTGTTCTTTTTGAATGTGATTTTTATAATGACCCTGCATGCCTATGCACTCACACAGCCCTCAGGCCTCCAGCAAAACATGGACAGGGGATTGAAGGCCTTTTCCCTCCCAAGACACTTTGAACCTTTAAGCTCCAGGCGCTAGTCTGGGAATACAAAACCTTAAGCTTCAAACTCAGCTTTCTCCGCTCACAATAAACACACCGGAGCTTGTAACTGAGAACCTGTCATTTTTTATACCCATTTCCTAAACTCACCCCATGGTAGGGCCTCTTATTGTCACACAAGATATTATGTGAGCAGATTCCTTGTTGACATTTGAATGCACTAAATGTGGAATTGTGGACATGTTTGTGGACATTAACAAGTCTCGTGACCCCTTAATACAACTCACCGGCCACTTTATTAGGTCCACGTGTTCAACTGCTTGGTAACACAAATTAATAGTCAGCCAATCACATGGCAGCAACTCAGTGCATGTAGGCATCTAGACGTGGTGAAGACAACTTGCTGAAGTTCAAACTGAGCATCAGAATGGGGAAGAAAGGGGATTTAAGTGACTTTGAACGTGGCATGGTTGTTGGTGCAAGACG